>NW_025873706.1:0-119823 GCF_002878395.1 Capsicum annuum | reverse complement strand
AACCATGAGCTTATGAATGTACTTAGGTATTTTTAGTGGATAAGATGTACTTTCGTATTTATTGCAGTCAAAACGGGTCTACTAGAGTGCTAAGATAAAAATGAAAGAAAAAGACCCAAAAGGACCAAAAGTTACAGCAAGGTACGAGTTTCCTCACAAGTTTTCAACACATCATATGACTCAGTGGTTCACTCGTATGAACAACAAAAACCAAGAATCAAATGAAAAACAAAGTGTTGAGAAGATACGACTTGAGCATCCGAGTCGTAAACAAAGATACAAGCCTTATGAAGAAATCATAAGAACAACAAAATATAAAGCTACCTTTCAAAGTTGAAGTCTCATATGTATATGAGTTGGAAGTCTGAGTACCACTCGTATAGGGAAACTGTAAGTAGAACAGTGCTCAAAGCTTGGATGGAAAGAAGTCTCAAGTAGATACAAGTGAAGGACACGAGTCGTATGGTTAAGGTACAACTTGTGAGTAGAAGTTATAAGAAGAATAGAAAGTTGAAGCCTTAGGACATCAGACACTATAATGGATACGAGAGAGATAGTACGACTCGTATAATGAGCATATGAGTGGATGAGCAACTTGTATCATATGTTGACTTAACTTTAACTTTCCTATTTTTATTAGGATTTCTAAGTATTTTTGAGATACTATAAATACCCTAGAGTTTATCTTTTATTAGGTAATATTCTTTCAAATTTTTTTACGTTTCAATATACTCTATTACATACTTTTGCTTTGTTCATGAGATTTTGAGTTTTTATTCAATAGTAGATTTTGTATTTTATTCATCTCATTATTGTGCAATTAATTACATGCTTTCTTCATTGATTATCATGGATTGTTGAATGAACATGAGCGGCTAATCTTCCTGACTAGGGTTGTGGGAACCTTAGTGGATTAGCTACGTAAAGGAAGTGGTATTAATCAATTCTAGAGTTTATTCATGTATTTAATCTTCTTTGCAATAATTGACCTCAAAGATATTGCAGAAGCTTGGGTATAACCTGTATTTGTATTCATACCCACAAGGGAGTTTGTGATTGGGAAAATAAGATTAAGACAGTAATTTAAGATTCACTTCCATCTTACCATTCCATCATCTTATCTAATAACATAAGACTAAAAAGATGAAAGTGAATTAAAGTCATAAATAAGGAGCAATAAGGCGACGCCCTGAGACTAACTAGGTAAAGAGTCAGATTTATCAATGCGTTCACAAGACAATTTATAATACATATCTTGTTAACTTTATATGTAGAGCAATAGAATAGGTGGATTAAACACTAGAAAGTTATGGTGTTGAGAATCCAAGGGGAACACAAGCCTAGCGTTCGTATTCTATTATTTACAACTCAAAAGCATTCAAGATTTGATTACTAGTTACTGATACTTCCAATCCCCCCATTTACTTTTCTGCACTGCTCGTGAATCACATCATGTTAAGCAACTATTCAACATCTTCTCTATGGGTTAGACCCCAATTTAGTTGGGTTACTATGTTTGGCATCGACTGTAACATACTTCTTTTAGAGGTTAGTTTTGGGCAATATCTAATTTTTGTGCCCCACCTTCAATATGTATTCTTGGGTGATGGTAACATTTTTCCTATCATTATTGCAAGTGATATTGAGCCATACCAAGTAGAGGATTTGAAATTTGTAGTGAAAAAGTTCATTTGAGCAATCAAATGGACAATTGCGGATATCATAGATATAACTTCAAGCATTTGTTCCCATAGAATAAAAATAAAACAAAATCATGTGCTAAGTGTGGAGCTTTAAAGGAAGCTAAATTAACCCAAGAAAGAGGTGGTGAAGAAAGAAATTATAAAATGGCTTGACACGGGAGTCGTCTATTCAATCTCCAATAGCTCATGGGTGAGTCCAGTGCAATGTGTTCCAAAGAAAGATGGCATTACGATAGTTGTGAATGGAAAAAATTACCTTGTTTTTATTGAACCAGTAACGGGGTTGAGGGTGTCCATGGACTACCACATGTTGAATTCTTCGACCGAGAACGACCATTTCCAAATGCTCTTTAAGGACTAAATGCTAGATAGGTTGGACAGATGAGGGTGGTATTTCTTTTAGATGGTTATTCGGGATACAATCAAATTTGTATTTTCCCAGAAGACCAAGAAAAGACAACATTCACTTTCCCCTATGGGACATTCACATTCATGCAGAAGCCCTTTGGTATGTGCAATGTACTGATAATAATCCAATGGTGTATGTTATCAATATTTGTGGATATGATGAAGGATATGGTGGAGGTCTTCATGGGTGATTTTTAGGATGTGGGAAACTCATTTAAGTCATGCCTTGAGCATCTACGCAAGGTACTTGAGAGATGTGCTGAAACCAGCCTTGTCCTCAATTAGGAGAAATATCGTTTCATGGTAAAGGAGAGTATGGTTTCGGGCTACAAGATCTCAAGAAAGGGTATACAATTTGATCAAGCTAAGTTAGAGGTCATTGCAAAATTATCCCCTACCACTTCCGTAAAAGGTATTCGGAGTTTCCTTGTGCATACCGGTTTCTATCAACGATTTATTAGGGATTTCACCAAAATAGATCATCCAATAAGTAACATCTTTGAAAATGAGGCAAAAATTAATTTTGATGATGCATGCTTAAAGTCTTTTAATTGTCTCAAAGAGTTGCTTGTATTGGCTGCAATTATTATGGCCCCAGATGGGTCATCTCCACTTAAAGTTGTAAGACCCCGTAAAATTTTCCTAGTCGTTAGAACTTCTAAAGTGTGTCAAGAGAATCTTAGCACACAAAATTCGGCTAAGTGTTGAAACTTCTTTCATTCCATAAGCTTATGTACTTTGATGAATTATTTTGTGACATTGCCAACCTCCGATCTTAGATTGTTAAGTTGCGTTACGATCGGGCATGAACATAGTACATTATAGTTCTTTGGTAGTTTACTGATCAATTTTTATGTCTATTAAGATATCAAATCTGTTCAAGCTATTGGGCGAATCAAAACATTCCTTACCCATTGAATTCTTAAGAAGGATATTGGTATAGTCAACTTCGAACTAGCATAAGTCTCATTATACTTGGAATTTTTGAGCTGATGACCTATCAAAAGATGTATAATTGAATTATATTTCTAGAGATATCAATTTCACCTACTCCATTATCGGAGCAGAAAGTTATGCCCATTTTACTCTAGCATATCAAACTGGGAAATATGTGACGACATTTCTGACAGCCTATCACATTTCTGATGACATTTCTAATGGCCCGTCACATTTATGATGACATTTTTGAAGACTTCGTCATCCTTAGGTAGAAACTCAAAGAATCCACACTTTTTGTGATGATAATTCGGGATGGCCCATCAAGGGCCTGACGGCTTGTCACGAATGTCGTCAGCAATATTTTTCCAGCTTAGATGTTGACCAAAGGATAGACTAGGTTGATATTCATTGTAGTCAATTTTTCAATAAAACTACAACGATTTCACCCATTGGCTCTTTCGAGCACCTAACAAGTGTGCAATTCATAATTACCCAAAACCTCAATCAAGCATCCCTATTTCTAGGATGATGCTCTTGACATGATTTACACTACAAATACACTTATTTCTAAGATTGCAAAAGGTAGTAAACCACAGTTTCAATTGTCCACCATTACCTTGACCCCCTATCACCATTTTTCAAGGATTTTATGGGTTACCTTAAGTTCACCTTCATCCCTCTTTCTAGGATAATGAAGGGTTTATAGAATTTATGGTTTTCACGTATCAAACTTATTTGGAGATTTGGGTTTTTCAGCCATCAAATTCCTACTCATTAACCAAGCAATGGTGGAATCCATACTCAATAAATAAAAATCATGCAAATATAAAAACACCCATACACAATTACACTTTAGTTCAACATAATCCCAAGACTATTACTTAGCTACTCATGAAGAAAGTAAAGAGAGATATACCATAAGGATTATCCAAAACATTTATTCTTCACAAAATTACTAAGAAATTAAGCGTCTAAGAGTAGTTACACACTTGCTCAATTAGATTTTCTTCCTTTCAATTCAAAAATATCTATAAGGTAAGCAATACCCAAAGTAGGAAGGGTTTTTGCTTATATATGGTTTGGAATTCGTCTATGCAATGTTACAAGTCTGCCCTTGGGCATATTCCTGCTAAACTGCGATCACAATGGTTTGACCGAGATCATGATTCTGTTCCATGATAGTATTATGATGACCATCTTTCCTGATCGCGACAGCGGCCTGAGGAACGCGGTTACGGTAGCTGAGGTTAAAATAATCCAGGTCTTCAGCTATACTCTTCTTTGCTCTCTTTTTATCATTTTAAGCTCTATTCAACATCTTTTCTCATTCTCAACTATATACCTAGGAAATGTGGAGATTAGTGCATTAAGTAACAATTGAGTCTTATTTAACTTTACAAACATAGTAGTGCACATAAATAGTTAGTGCGAATGAGCGGTAAAATCACCACTAATCCACACCCCAACTTAGAATCTTGCTTGTCCTCAAGTAAAATCACCCTTTATTATGGGAAAAATCCCCATTATGCCCACATTTTAGTTCCCAATGACCATGAATACTCTAACTTGATTACAACCACAAAAATCTCTTCAGACATGGGTCAACAAATTTTTTTACGATCTCTCTCATCATAAAATAGAATAGCGAAGGATGAAATAGACTTCAAGGATCAACAACATAACAACTACAAGCACTCTATAAATGACTCACTTGTTAACCATGCCATGTTATACCTCCTTTTATCTCATCATGAAAAAGATGACAATTTCACCCATCTCAACCTGTTCACATGCTTCCTTACAAGAATAAAGATTTTACACACCTAGTTACCAATCAAGTAGTAAGGAATTTTAAGTGCAACACTCACTCACTTAAGAAATTATCCATGTTAACAAGTACCATTCCATAGGCTTGCCGCTATTTTCAATCACCACTACAATGACTACACTTGGTTGGGAATCCAAAGGGCTTTTTGAGCTTGTAATATAGGTTTAGGGTAGGGTAGGATATCAACTTAGGAAAATAAGGCTAAAACCTCCTTGAACGTCTACATCATACTCTTTTTATGCTTTGCTATTGGGCCACTTCTTTTCACTTTACTATTTTGCCCCTTTTTATTTACCTAATTTCTTTTCACCTCTTTTTTTTACTCCTTTTGCTTGTAACAAGCTTCATGTAACTCTTTCTTTTGATGGACTATCTCTTCTTTCAAAGAAAAATTCTTACTTATTTAATCTCTTAGGCACTTTCTTACGACTTCGTGACTCAAATACACTTCTTTCTCTTTCCACCACCCCCAACTTAGGCTTTTAGCCTCAATTTGTATTATTAAGTTCAAGGAGGATAGAGTTCAAGAGAGGATGAATAGAAGGGCCACGACTTATAATACATTTGCTAAAGGAAAGTCCAAAGGCTCAAGGAGGGTAACTAGGGGTAACTCCTATGTATTGGTAGGATTTTTAGGCTAAAGTGAGCTTCAAAAATCACAAAATAGCCTATGATCATTTTACCAACCAAGCACAATCAAAATTTATGTTTGAAAGAGTAATGGGGAAAGTTATAGATAGCACAAGTACACAAGAGATGTAAACAATTAAGCTCACACATGACATGCAAATATTATCAAAGGGGTTCAATTGTTCTACCCGGTCAAGCCAAAGATGGAGTATTCGCTATTTTTCTTAAGTTAATTTTTCGAGTCCTAGAAAGAGGGAAAGTTTCATCATGAGGTTGCCCATGTCCATGCCTACAAATTTTGCAAAATTTTTGGATAGAGGGGGTTGTTTGCTTTTGTATCTGCACCACACATAATTTTATAATCATGAAAACAACCCAAGCTATAGTATAACAGTACAAACTATAGTATGGGTGAACCACCCACATGGTTACTCAGTCTTTACCAATGGGTATGAATGTGATCTCAAATCATTAATGTTACAAGTACTCAGACTTTCCTTGCATTTTATGGCCTTGGTGCCAATGGGTACTCAGACTTCCCCTGCACCTATGGTTAGAAAACCAATCATGAAGGAAAAACTCATCTATTAAAACTAAAATAGAGAGACAAACTAAGAACACAGTAACTAATCCATGCAAATGTGGGCACGCAAATAAGAATTTTTTTGAAGAGCAGAAAAGTATGCAGAAATGCTAAAGGGGTACATCCTACTTAAGGGGTTCATCTTTAATCTTATGGTCCTATCCCTAATAGTTCTGGAGTTCCATCTATTTCTAATAGTCCTTCTCAAGGTGAGGTGACTAATGGAAAATTCTGTTAGTCTATTCATACTATTGCTAAATTGGTTGTTTCTCATGCTGAGTGGGATGTGTTTGGTGCTTTATCTGCTGAGGTCACAAGGGTTGGCCAATTTATGAAGATGGGTCCTCCTATTTTTTTTGGAGTGAATGTTAAGGAGGATCCACAGGGCATTTACGATGAAATGTAAAAGATATTTTAGGTGATGCATGCTACCAATGTGGAGGGGGTAAACTTTATAGTTTGTCATGTCAAAGAGGTTGCATATTAGTGGTATGAAGAGTGCGATAGGGATAGAGGAGCGATGGAGAAATCATCTTTATGGGATGCCTTCTCTAGTGCTTTTCTAGATCATTTCTTTTACCAAGTTTTGAGAGAAGCAAAGATGGAGGAGTTTGCGAACCTCAAGCAATGGAGGATGTCTATCAAGGAATATGCCTTGAAGTTTCACCAATTTTCAAGGTATGCTTCTGATTTTGTGGCTGCTATGCGAGCTAGAATAAGGAATTTTTCTTCTAGATTGAATTGGGATCTGATTTTGGAAAGCAAGACTGCCTTGGTGATTAAGGATATAGATATCACTAAGTTTACTATTTATATACAATAAATGGAGGATGAAAAGAGAAAGCAGGCAGAGTTTAAGGATAGGCGGGGTAAGAGGAACATGTTTTCTGACCAGGGAGGTGCTTAGTCTTAGGGTATTAAGATGGTGACAAGTGGCAGAAAAAGAAGTAGGGGAGTTCTAGTTCCTCCTCTTCTGCTAGTGCTCCTTACCATTCGGGGAACAGGCGCCATCATGTAGGTGACAATTTCTGGGTGTAGGGTTCCCAATCTCAGGAAAATAGAGGCCAGTCAGTATCTTCATGCTTTTCTTGTCAAATCTATGGTCTTCCTCTTCGGGGTTATTGTGATGAAGGAAAGGACAAATGCTTAAAGTGTGTCCAGGCAGTCCATCATCTCAGATATTATTAAGTTAATAAGACGGGTTCACACTTACTTGAGAATTTCATACTACCATGAAATAGTTCATTCACTTGGGCATTTTATCAAACATTAAGCACAAACTAACTCACAATTTGGGTTTCCTATTCAACATACTATAATAGCCCTTACGCTTAACATAAGCTCTTTATCAAACCTATGGCGGAAATGCTTCACTTATTCAACCATTTATACACCTAAAAGTCATGAACACATCACATATAAAACAACTTCAAGAAGGTCTATCACAAACATCACATGAATTCCGGATACTAGGGTCAAAGCTTATAAATTTTGTAGGCAAATATAAATCAAAACTCAACAACACATTAAACATCAATTTAAAATCATACAAATCATTAAGAACTCATAAACATAGAAATCTTTTAGTTTTAAAAAGGGTTCTTAAGCTTCTTGGATGAAAGGGACCGAAGAATCAATATCTACATACCTTAATCTTTGAAATTTGATGAATTCTAATGCTTGAGACTCTATCATCACTTGTAATAAATAATTCTAGAAGCCCACACTATGAGGAACTTAATTCTTGAAAAAATCTTGAAGAATTTATGGATGATTTTTGGAAGATTAGTGTTGTTGATGAAACCCAGGTTCTTGATGAAACCCTAGTTATTTTCCCTTGAGAGAATGTGGAAGAGAAAAATGATGAAATTAGGATTTTGGAAGAGGTTTCTCATATTTATAGAGGCTTCCAAAAGGTGGAAAGAGACCAAAATACTTTTGTAAAAATGTTCTAAAATTGCTGGAAAAATATTGCTGACGACATCCGTGACAAGCCGTCAGGCTCGTGATGGGCCATCACAAATTGTCATCACAAAAATGGTGGATTTTGTGAGTTTCTGCCTAAGGATGATGAAGTCATCAGAAATGTCATCAAAAATGTGATGGGCCATCAGAAATTTTGCCAAAAATGTGACAAGCCGTCAGAAATGTCGTCAGAAATGTGATGGGCCATCAGAAATGTTGTCACACATTTCCTAGCTTGACATGCTAGAGTAAAATGGGCTTAACTTTTTTCTCTGATAATGGATTTGGGTGAAATTGGTATCTATGGAAATCTAATTCAATTATCTATCTTTTGATAGGTCTTGAACTCAAAAATTCCAAGTATAATGAGAGATATGCTCGGTTGAAGTAACTATACCAATATCCTTCTCAAGAATTCAATCGGTAAGGAATGTTTTGATTCGCCAATAGCTTTGACACATTTAAGACCTTAATAGACATAAAACTTGATCATAAAACTACCAAGGAACCATGATGTACTCTGTGCTTTCCCGATCATAACACAACTTAAAAATCTAAGATCGGAATCGGGAAGGTCACAAAATAATTCATCAAAGTTCATAAGCTTATGGTATGAAAGACGTTTCAACACTAAGCCGAATTTTGTGTGCTAAGATTCTCTTGACACACTTTAGAAGCTCTAACGACTTGGAAAATTTTACGGGGTCTTACATTATCTCCCCCTTGGGAATATTCGTCCTCGAATGTCTCTCGATAGGATAAGAGTACTGATCGACTAAACTTACTTAAGGAATGCAAACATCTGAAACATGACTATATGACTACGACTTATGATATACTGAATCTTCATACTGAATATGCATGTCTGATGCATGGATACATAACTGAATTCTTATTCTGAGAATACATGTCTGATAAATGAATACATGATTGGATTAACTTTTGAATGCATGACTTAATATGCAAGGATAACTGATACAAAACTTGTCATAAGAGTCTGAGCATAAAACCGAATGGGTCAAGGAATTGAAAACATCGGGGAATTATTGAGTATCTACCCCTTGGGACACTATGTACCTCTAGGAACACTTATTTCACTGGGATACTTAAGAAAATTTAAGGCAATGCGCAAGGCATCTAAAAACTGAATTATGTGTAATGCATGAGCTGGTTCATATTCGTAGCTACTAGGATATTCTATCTTAAAATAGCCTTAAGTCTGAATTTTCCAATAGGATGGCTAGATATAAATATAAAACAACAATTATGCAAATTTAGCTATCTGTCTGCTAAACTGAATTACTGGCCTTATAGACTAACTCACGCTGAAAACTTAAGCTCAACTGGAGGTACTCTTTCTGCACTCTTTCAACTGAACTCTCCACTTTAGTCTCAAGTCACCACCCTAGGTCTGTAAACATGTTACTAATATCTGAAATGCTAAACTATTTCCTGGGATATGACTCTTAGCTTTCTTCAGTTTCTGCCTCCATCATCAGACGCTACACTCTTTTCAGCACATACCTGCCTCACTAAACACATCATCTTCTTCTATTTCTTCATATGCTACAATTATCACATTCACATATTTATGAACTTAAATCTTTCACAAACTTCAATTCTTCAAGGACTATTCAAGCCTAGTGAAATTTTTGGAATACATCTAGCCACTTACACATCAACATAACCTCTAACCCTATTTCTAAGACTAACACATCGTGTAAAACAAATATGCAACAATGCCTTTTTAATAGGAAATATCTATTTTCTCCCATCTAGGTAACTGCCCAACACCAAAGAGGGTTCACTAAAAGGTTAAGATAAGTATCGGGGTCTAACTGAGCATAAACATAAAGGTAAGAAACTCATACATACCCATAACAATATCAGGAGAACTTTTCTGAGCAAGGCTAGTCTGAGGTGAATGGGGTCTGGCCTGAGCTAACCACTCATAGTACTGGAAATGGCTTCCTGCTGGCGCGAATCTCCACCCTTTTGAGCTAGTATTATACACTCTCGCAATTTGTGGCCTAGCCTACCATATCGAAAAAAAACCCTACTGTTGGCTCTATATATACCCCTGTGTTGCCTACTACACTTTTCGCAACACAAGTAGGTAAGAACACTCTTCCCACGACCTAGTGACTTAGAGCTTTATGCTCCCTCTCGACTGGAATTCTTAGGTTTAGATATTGGTGCCTAGACTGATAGCAGAACTGGTATTGAGGATCTCTAAAGGAATTGGGAGAAGTTACTACCCCTTAATCTTGGCGTAGAGTTATTGGTTCTAGTCCTTTGATCCATCTACGCTCTCTTCCCTTATTCTGCTGAGTGTTAATTAAAAGCCTAGATAGGACAACATTCTGCAAAATGTTTTGAGCAGCTATTGCCTAAGCTAATGTAGTGAATGAAGCTCTAAACTCTGCATGAGAGATATGTTTGTCCAAGGGATGTACTTGAACGGGTGGGGAAGCTGGTTTTCATTACTTCTTTTACTAGCTTCTCTGGAAGACATGTTCTGGAAATAAAAAGAGAAAATAGATTAGACTGAGAGTTCATATGTAGATCATGCTCACTCGCACAACACAAACACTGAAAGAAGGAAAATTCTTCCTAAAACATCTCATAGTCTCCTGTACATGAATGTGGCGCACAACACACCCTTGTACAAGTCTCTACTAGATGCGGCTTTCAGACTCCATAGGATACTATTGAACCTTAGGCTCTGATACTATGTTTGTAATGCTCCGAGATCCCATCCCGAGACGTCACATAGAGGTTATGACCCCAAAGGACCACAAGCTAACCCTTTACTGATATTTATATTTATACACTACATAATATCTAAAATAAATAAGGAAACTAGACATAAGGTTCAACCCATCTATGAATACTCATACTAAATAAAATTGAATACTTATACATCCGTCTAAAAAGCCTCTACACTGTCTGAACTGTAGAGTTAATGGGATAGGTCCCCAACTAACTCCGCCAACTAAAAATCAACAAAGCCACAAGCAATAATAGTAAATTGAGATTCGTCCTCAAAATAAGAGGACTTACTGCTACAGCTACTGACTGGAACTAAACTACTGAGGATAATCTGGATCCTGTGCCTCTGAACCTATGGTGTCAAATAAAACACCATAGCACAAATACGTCAGTACATGAATGTATCGAGTAGGTAGACGAGGTAGGATAATGCAAGGGCTTATGCATGCACAATATCTAAACTGAATAATCATGAAGATGTTGTATGAGAACACATAAATGAATGCCCAGAACATGAACACAATCATCACAACTCTAGCTATTGAAACTCGAATACCACCTTACTACAGACTAAATCACAACTAATATTGGGATACTGAATCAATGACTCATCTAATATATGATAACTGAGAATCTGGATGTACTTACATCAAGGATTGAACTCTGAGCTTACTATTTTTGACTGACAGAATAAGAGATCAACTTTTCTAACCAATTTCTTTGGAAGCTTTATCAATGATAAGAAATATGATTATATCTGAATTTGATGAAAAGAATATTCAATAGAACTTTGATACTATGATCAAGCCTGTCTGGTGGCATATCCCTGAATATAATATCAAAAAACTGTATATAGGACCACGCCTATCTGACGGGATGGTCCACAAATCAATGGAACTACCTGAGTTCCTCATAAGGATAGATGATTGTATCTGATAGTCCTGACTTCTGAAGATTAATTCTGAAACTGATATTGAATCTGAAACTGAAACTATGGGAAGTAGTCATCTAACCAACATACCCCAACCTTCCACAGGTGGGGTCCAACCTCAACCGCCAATTAGGAGGGTGCCAATACCGTTCTACGAGTAAAGGCATTATATTTTCTCTAAGGTCAGGCTCTCTGGCGGTGACTATTAACAGGATGTCAAGCTTGCTTGATAGGTGACTTATTTTCCTATGCTGGCTACACAGTTCTTGAACGCAAGGGTTGCTTCTAAGAATCACAACCTCTACTAGCAGGTGAGTTTCCATCCTTAGGTTCCCTCGGTGCTGAATCCTACTCCCAACTGAAAGACACTGATCTGGTTCTTAGACTGAACTTAGACTTAGATGAATCTGATACTGATTATGTTTTACCAAAGATCTGACTGAGTTACACTAAGATTACTTAGGTCTGTATCTGACGTAAAAGATATCGAGTCATAGTATCTGACTGTCTGTACAAAGATTGAATAGATTACTCGAATATCTTCTCAGATTAAAATTGCATCACTTGAATACTATTAGATCTGAGCTGATTACAGGACTGAGGCTAGATTATTAGCGATACATAGATTAAATAGATAATTGAGATTACTAAGCTTTCTTAAGTTCTGAACTTGTTCGAGGATACTGAATTCTATAATTCACTGAGTTCTGAGAATTTGGCTCAACTGGAATTATTTAGAAACTGACAAGGGCTCTAGGCAAAAGATCTATTGTCGGGTATAAATACCCCCAGGACTCAATAGCATAAAATTAAAGCATAATCATTCATTCATCATCATAAGCATTCGTTCATCATAACAATCATTCATGTCTCATCACAATCATTAAAACATCTCATAATCATTAAAGCATCATCATAATCATTAAAGCATTTTCACAGTCGCCGAGGGGTCACTTTAGGCATCTCAAAATCATAATCAAATAGTAACATAGGGGAAACATGCTACTAAATCGTACTCCATTCAAAAAGGTTTTACCTTAGCTATTTCATACCTATATCAGTATTGACACGTATTTGGATATCACATAGCTTGGGGAAAGTTCATACTATAAAGTCATATCCTACTTTGTAACCACTTGGCATATATTACAAGCTTAGCATATATCAAGAGCACATAATTGGGGAATTTACTACTATCATCTCTCCACTTGTTCACTAAGATGGAAACTAGAGTACCATGCAACTCTATGATCTTCCCTATGAATAACTTGGCATAATCATCTGAAGAGAATTTAGTCCTCACTAGCAAGAAGTTAGAAGACTTAGTTATCCTATCTACGTTGACCTAAATTGAATCAAGTTACTAGCGAGACCATGGAAGTTCAGTAACAACATCCATATTAATTATCTAACATTTCCATTGAGCCTCAAGTATTCCACCTTCATTTGCTGATACACCATGTACTTAGCCACAAGTGTATATAGGACCACGCCTATCTGACGGGATGGTCCATAAATCAATAGAACTACCTGAGTTCCTTATAAGGATAGATGATTGTATCTGATAGTCCTGACTTCTGAAGATTAATTCTGAAACTGATATTGAATCTGAAACTGAAACTATGGGAAGTAGTCATCTAACCAACATACCCCAACCTTCCACAGGTGGGGTCCAACCTCAACCGCCAATTAGGGGGGTGCCAATACCGTTCCACGAGTAAAGGCATTATATTTTCTCTAAGGTCAGGCTCTCTGGCGATGACCATTAATAGGATGTCAAGCTTGCTTGACAGGTGACTTTTTTCCTATGCTGGCTACACAGTTCTTGAATGTAAGGGTTGCTTCTAAGAATCACAACCTCTACTAGCAGGTGAGTTTCCATCCTTAGGTTCCCTCGGTGCTGAATCCTACTCCCAACTGAAAGACACTGATCTGGTTCTTAGACTAAACTTAGACTGAGATGAATCTGATACTGATTATGTTTTACCAAAGATCTGACTGAGTTACACTGAGATTACTTAGTTCTGTATCTGACATAAAAGATATCGAGTCATGGTATCTGACTGTCTGTACAAAGATTGAATAGATTACTCGAATATCTTCTCAGATTAAAATTGCATCACTTGAATACTATTAGATCTGAGCTGATTACAGGACTGAGGCTAGATTATTAGCGATACATAGATTAAATAGATAATTGAGATTACTAAGCTTTCTTAAGTTCTGAACTTGTTCGAGGATACTGAATTCTATAATTCACTGAGTTCTGAGAATTTGGCTCAATTGGAATTATTAAGAAACTGACAAGGGCTCTAGGTAAAAGCTCTATTGTCGGGTATAAATACCCCCAGGACTCAATAGCATAAAATTAAAGCATAATCATTCATTCATCATCATAAGCATTCGTTTATCATAAAAATCATTCATGTCTCATCACAATCATTAAAACATCTCATAATCATTAAAGCATCATCATAATCATTAAAGCATTTTCACAGTCGCCGAGGGGTCACTTTAGGCATCTCAAAATCATAATCAAATAGTAACATAGAGGAAACATGCTACTAAATCGTACTCCATTCAAAAAGGTTTTACCTTAGATATTTCATACCTATATCAGTATTGACACGTATTTGGATATCACATAGATTGGGGAAAGTTCATACTATCACGTCATATCCTACTTGGTAACCACTTGGCATATATTACAAGCTTAACATATATCAAGAGCACATAATTGGGGAATTTACTACTACCATCTCTCCACTTGTTCACTAAGATGGAAACTAGAGTACCATGCAACTCTATGATCTTCCCTATGAATAACTTGGCATAATCATCTGAAGAGAATTTAGTCCTCACTAGCAAGAAGTTAGAAGACTTAGTTATCCTATCTACGTTGACCCAAATTGAATCAAATTACTAGCGAGACCATGGAAGTTCAGTAACAACATCTATATTAATTATCTACCATTTCCATTGAGCCTCAAGTATTCCACCTTCATTTGCTGACACACCATGTACTTAGCCACAAAATTGGCCACATCTATCTTTATATTATTCTACCAATAAATCTCCTTAAGATTATGATACATTTTTGTCGAACTAGGATGAATAGTAAAATGCAACTTATGAGCTTCGGCCAAAATTCTTCCTTGCAACCCATCAATATTGGTAACACATAATCTACCTTGATACCTTACGATACCATCACCACCAATCTCTAAAATCATTACTTTTTTCCTACCTATATCATTCTTGATTTGTATCAAGATAGGATCCAATATCTGTTTGTCCTTCACCTCAGGACTAAGAGATGACTTAGCCACCTTTTGAACAATCGCACCACCATTTTTGTAGTCTATAAGATGAACCCCAAGATTAGACAAATGGTGAATATCCTTCACCAAATCCTTCTTTTTTTTGCTCATATGAGATAACCTTCCCATGGACAACCTGCTAAGAGCATTAGCAACCACGTTAGTTTTTCCTAGATGATAGTGGAGACTCATTTCATAGTCCTTGAGCAACTCAAGACATCTCATTTTCTTGAGATTTATCTTCTTTGGAGTGAACATGTATTGCAAAATTTTAGGATTGAAATAAATATCAACATGGATCCCACACAAATAATGTCGCCAGATCTTTAATGCAAACACTACAGCAAACAATTTTAAATCAGGGGTTGGGTAATTCTTCTCATGGACTTTTTATTGTCTAGAGGAATAAGCAACCGTCTTTCCATACTACATCAACACATAACCAGGCCGACCCGAGATGCATCATAATAGACAACAAAACCATCAGTGCCCTTAAGTAGAGTTAAGACCGGATCCAAAGTCAACCTACCTTTCAGCTTCTCGAAACTACCCTCACAAGCTTCATACCATAAGAATTTCACCTTTTTCTGAGTCAACTTAGTTAATGGGGCAGCAATAGAAGAGAAACTCTCTACAAACCTTCAATAATAGCTGGATAAACCCAAGAAGCTCTAAATGTCGAATAGAGTCATAGGTCTAGGACACTTCTTAACCACTACAACCTTCTATGGATCCACCATGATCCCTTCACAAGAACAACATGACCAAGATAAGTCACAGTATTCAACTAGAACTCACACTTAGAGAATTTAGCATACAACTTTTTCTTCTTAACTGTCTACAACACTAAATGAAGGTGATCAACATGATTCACCTCACTCTTGGAATACACCAAAATATCATCGATAAACACAATCACGAATAAATCCAAGAACTAATAAAAACCTTGATTCATAAGATCCATAAATACTATCGAGGCATTATTCAAACTGAAGGACATCACTAAGAACTTAAAGTGACCATACCGGATCCAGAAAGTAGTCTTAGGGATATCTACTTACCTAATCTTCAACTGAGAATACCCGATTGAAGATTAATATTAGAAAAGAACTTAGCACCCTAAAGTTGATCGAACAAATCATCAATCCTTGGAAGAGGATACTTATTCTTCACAAACACCTTATTTAGTTGGCGGTAATAAATACACATCCAAAGAGACCTATCTTTCTTACACATAAAAAGAATAAGAGCACCCCACGGAGTCACACTAGGGCAGATTAAACTTTTGTTAAGAATATATTTCAACTACTCCTTGAGTTCTTTCAACTCAGCCAAAGCCATTCTATAAGGAGGGATAGTAATAGGAGAAACACCATGAAGATCATCAGGGAACGCCACAGAAAATTCATAGACCATAGGGATAGTCTACAAGGAATGACATTTGGATCTAGAATCCTTAACATGTATTAAGTGATAGAGGCAACCTTTGGAAACTAATTTCTGGCTCTAAGATACGAAATGAACCTTTTCTTGGGTACTAGGGAACTACCTTCCCATTCAATCACTGACTTATTAAGAAATAGAAACTGACCTTTTGGATTCGACAATCAAGATATGCATAGCAAGAATGGAACCAATCCATCCCTAAAATTACATCAAAGTCTAACATGTCAAACTCTATCAAAACTACCAAGAACTCTCTATCATAGACCGACATCACAAAACCCCTATAGACCCTTCTAGACATAATAGAGTCTCCCAATGGGGTGGATACAGAGAAGGGGTCCAAAATACATTTAGGATCAAAACCAAAATAGATAGATACATAAGGGGTCATATAAGAGAGGGTAGACCCAGGATCAATTAGATAATATACAACACAAGAGAAGAGTTTGAACACACCAGTAACAATATCGAGGGATGCCTCAAAATCCTGGCGAGTGGCAAGAACATACAAACAGTTCTGACCAATACCGGAGTCCGAAGTAGAAGCAATACCTTTTGGTGTAGGAGTTGATGAGGTAGCAACAAGAATCTTATTTGCCCTAGAAGTATCCCTGAAAGGACAATCCCTCTGCATATAACCAATTTTCCTATATTTTAAATATTTATTCCTCTACCCTTCATAAACACCATGGTGCACCTAACCACAAAATCTATAAGAAGGATACGATTGAGCTAACTGAGCCTTACTAGTCTAAGGCTAGTCTTTTGGTGCTCTAAACCCACTATTATGGTGAGAATGACGATCACTCAATGGCTTTGGATAAGAAGCACTACCCATAGAGTAGGAACTAGAATTGCCCAACTTCTTCTTAGACTATTTTCTACTGTTTCTACCACTTTACTGCTGACTTCCACCCTGATCTAAATAGTAAAACTTCTTATTATTCCTTTTTACGCATTTCTGCTTGCTTATTCTTTTCCTCTTCCACTTGTTTCATATACACTTCAAGTCTAGAGATGTCCATATCCCTGTTCAACAAGGAAGCCTTGCTCTTTAAAATCAACTCAGGGATAACCTAGAGGTAAACTTCCTCATTCTAGCCCTTATGCTAGACACTAATTCAGGAGCATAACACAATAGCTGATGAAACTTCTAGGCGTAATTCTATACTATCATCCTACCTTGTTTCAAATTTACAAACTCCTCAGCCTTCGCTTCCCTCAACTCCTAAGGAAAGCGATCAAGAAAAACACTAGAGAAGTCATCCCATAAAGCGGACCCGACATCATTTCCCCTAAGCTGCTCCCACTCTTTATACTATTGGTATGCTACATCCTTCAATTAATAAGCTACAAACTTTACATCCTCCATATCAGTAGCATGCATAACACGAAAGATGTTTTCTATCTCATCATGAAATTTTGAGGATCTTTCTCAACCTTAGAACCAGTGAAAATAGAAGGACTCAACCTCATAAATTGGACCAACTCTAGTGACCTCAGAGGATGGAGAAATAGAAGCAACACACTTATTTTGAGAGGCTACCAACTGGGTAAGTAAATGAATCGACTGGCGAAACTCAACATTAGATACGCCAACCTGGGGTGCCTAAAGAGGCATAGAGAGAACCGATGGAGCTCACACAAGTAAATCAAAAAAAATGACCCTCGACTAGATATGAAATCATAAAGTAGGATGAGTTTCATCCATATTATCCTCAGATGGGATAGAAGAGTTTCCATAAACATCAGATCTTCTAGGAGGCATGATCTGAAAAGCGAACGTACAAAAATTAAAGGAGATTCAAGATCTTAGACTCCATAGCTTGAAATAGAACAACAAGAAAGAAAAACATTCATATATGCCTCGTAGCCTCTCTCTTATAAGTGTGGCATGCTACACACTCGTAAATGAGAATCTACTTGACATGACTTTATTGGACACCCAATGACACCCAACTTAGGATTTGATACCATTTTTGTTAAGACCCAAACTAGAGCCTGGCCATAATAGGTGTATCATGTCAATTAGGGATCGGATACCACCTTTGTGTACCTAACCAAACAACACATTATTGCTAATTTTAGATAAATTCTGATATGCTTAGAAATATAACACTTACGATGCTTAAAATTGGAGAATATGCATGTACTTATGGCTATTTTGTTAGTTTGATGTGTTTCTGGAGTGTTTTATAGGAAATTAATTTTTCGTTGCTAAATTTATGAAAAAGATGAAAAGTAATGTTTTTGGCTACTTAATTGATTAATTTTAGGTCTTCCTGATATTTTCCAAATTGTACGTGACCAAAGCATGTGATGAAATTTTAAAATTTGAAGCTTGGTTGCAAGTATTGGAAGGCCTGACACTTACCTATGTCTACATATGGACCACATGTAGCATATGTGGTCTATATAAGACTAAGGTAAGTACTGAAATTGAAGATCCCAAGAGTAAAAGTGTTGAAAAAAAACTTTTGGCACTTACCTATGTCAACATGTAGACTGCATGTAGCACATATAGGTAAGGTACCAGAAATCTAAAATCCCAAGAGAAAAAGTTGCAGGAATTTTCATCTGCACACATGCAGTGGCTATATGCACCCAGCCTCAGGGCGCATGTGGCACACAAGGCCAGGCCACATGTGGATACCACATATGGCCACCGACCTCAAATTCTATGGGTCATTCCAAAATTGTTTCCTACGGTTTTCATGTATCCGAATTACACTCCTATGATATTTATGAGTCCTATTATGTATGGTTAATTAAGTTTTTCTATTTTAATTAGGATTTTATTTCTAGGGTTTTTTGTTATCTATAAATACCTTTTAGGCTTTATTTAGTAAATTAATTCATACATTCATATATTGATTAATTCATAAAGAGGCTCTATGGGGCCAAGTTCACAAATATCTTGTTGTTCTTGATTTTGTTATTCAATTTAAGACTTTAGGATTTATTCTTTCATTATTGTGAGATTGATTTTGTAATATTTTCTGTGGTTTCCATGATTGATCTCATAACTATGAGTGGATAATTCCCTTAGCTAGGGTTGTGAAAACCCTCGCGGATTAACAAAGTAGAGAAAGTGCCAAGTTATTCTACAGAACGATTCTTGTATGTAATGAGTTTTCTTTGTTCTTATTGATTTCTTAGCGGTGGCCAATATTAAAATCCTACATAGATTATTGCTACTTACTCTAAAAGATGAGTAGTGACTTGGAAAAGAAGATCAAAACCATAATTTAAAGATTAACTGTCGATCCATGCTAATAGATATTTTCTACATAAGATGGTTATCTATCATCTAATAACTTGAGACTCAAAAGGTAACAGTTAACTGGGATCTAGGATAAGGATTAGTATGGAGGCATCCTAAGACTCAAAAGGTAAAGGGTGAAATCCATCAACTAGTCCAAAAGATGGTTAATGGTACATAACTTATCAGATTCTTCATGCAAGGCATTGGAATAGTTCGACAGTGCACGATAAGTCTATTAAGTTTAGAAACCATGGGGAACACAAGCCTAGTATTCGTCTTAGATTGTTTACAACCAAGAAAAACCAATTTTTTTACCTTTTACTATTTCAGAAAATCCCTCATTTTTATATTTTTGCACTACCTGGTGATTTCAACAAGTTCGAGAAGAATTTTTGGCCAATTCTCTCTGGGATCGTCCCCAACCTAGTTGGGTCACTATATTTAACAGCGATCGCTTTATCCTTCTAGGGAGGGGTAGTTAGGTTATCACTAAATTTTGGCACTGTTGCTGGGGAATACGATTTTAGAGTTCTTTTTTTGAAGTTGTTGGAGTTCTCAGGTTTTATTTTCTTTTGTGTTGTTTATTTTGTTTCCTGTTCTTCTTAAGATGACAAACTGGCCATATAAAGTATAGAGTAATGATGAATCCTTATTTATTGATCATCTTTCTTTTGATATAACACATTATTACAAAAGCATGATAAATGTATTGTTGGAACATAATGAGAGAATGTTTGACACATTGGCGCTCCTGGCAAAAAGAAATCAAGATCGTATTTAAAAGGTTGATAGGTTTGGCTTGGACATCTACCACTTACAAGTAGAGTTGATAGGTTTGGCTTAGACATCTACCACTTAAAAGGTTGCTAGGGAGGCAACCCAAGGTATTTTGTTGTTTGTATTCATATTGCGTGATTAACATCAGATCTTCACCCCTATGGTGCCACATGTATGTTTTTACCTCTCTTGTTTTATAGAGATTTGGTACATTAGGGACCATGAATGATTTTAAGATGAGGATGGGGCTACTTATGGGTCATGATGTCCTCCTGGGATTTTTATTGTCGTGTCTCTTTTCCTAGGAGTCCTGTTCCTAGTAGAGCTGGCATGTTTAGGCATATTGTGAGCGTAGTGCCAAGGAGTCTTAGTCACTTGATATGCCCATATGTACTATACCATCCCCTCAAGCCTATATTATAAGCCAAGAAAAGTCCTATAGTAATCCTTATTTGACTGTCTGAAAGCTTAAGTAAAGAAAATAAGGGCAAGCCTATGGTATTTGACATGTATTGATTGGAACTTATTCTGTGAGTGTGAGTGTCTCTTGATCGTCCCTACATTGTCATGCATTATTTCATATGAGTGAGTGGGACTTCTTTGTTGTGAGGAAACATGGATTGTATGCGACCAAGGCCAGGCCACATGTGGACAACACATGTGGCCACCGACCTCAACTTTTTCGGATTATTCCAAAAGCATTTCCAAGGGTTTCCATGTATCCCAATTACAATCCTATGATGTTTTTAAGTCCTGTTATGTATGGTTCATTAAGTTTTTCTATTTTGATTGGGATTTGATTTCTAGGGTTTTTTGTAATCTATAAATACCGTTTAGGGTTTTTTTAGTTAACTAATCCATACATTCATTTATTGATTGACTTAGAAGGGGGCCCTTCAGCGCTAAGTTCACAAACATCTTGTTGTTCTTTGTTTTTTATTATATTTAAGACTTTGGAATTTATTCTTTCATTATTGTGAGATTGATTTTGTAATTTTATCTATGGATTCCATGATTGATCTCATAACTATGAGTTGCTAATCCCTTAGCAAGGGTTGTGGAAACCCTGGAGATTAATGAAGTAGAGGAAGTGCAAAGTCGTTCTAGATAAAGACTCTTGCATGTATTGAGTTTTATTTGTTCTTATTGATTTCTTAGTGGTGGACAACAGTAAGATCCTGCCTAGATTATTGCTACTTATTCCAAAATAGGATTAGTGAATAGGAAAACAAAATTAAACCACAACACTAATTTGAAGATTAACAATCGATCTACGCTAATAGGTATTATCTACGTAAGATGGTTACCTATCATCTAATAACTTAAGACTGAAAAGGCAATTGTTTACTCGGATCCAGGATAAGGGTTAGTAAGGCGATATCTTGAGACTCAAAAGGTAAAGGGTGAAATCCATCAACTATTCCAAAAGACGGTTGATGGTACATAACTTATCAAATTCTACTTACAAGTCATTGGAATAGTTCTACAGTGCATGATAAGTCTATTGAGTTGAGAAACCAGGGGGAACACAAGCCTAATATTCATCTTAGATTGTTTACAACCAAGAGTAACCAATTGTTTTCCCTTTTACTATTTCAGTAAATCTCTCCTTTTTACTTTTTTGCACTGCCTAATGATTTCAACAAGTTCGAGAAAAATTTTTGGCCTATTCCACGTGTAATCGACCCCAACCTAGGTTGGTTACTATATTTGACAGTGATCTCTTCTTTCTTTGAACGAGGGGTAGTTTGGGCATCACTAAATTTCAAAAATATAACAAGATAAGTTAAAAGAATAAAGGGTATGTCTATAAATGATAATGATCGACCAGCCAAAAGAATCAACCAACATCATCCAAATCCATAGTAAACCAATAAAGCCTTCTAACACAAGAACCAAGACTAGTCTTGGTCAGGACATGTCCCCGACTCTGATAGATGACAATGAAAATGATAATTTTAATGATAATAAAAATTCTTAAGTATAGTCTATGATAATAACAAATGAAATGTCTAAGTCTTTTAAACAATAAAACTCACCACTTCACCACAACGAACCGATGCACTAAGACGATCTACCTAACTCTGTACAGGAAAAGTAGAGGTATCTCCGGGGCCTGCCTCGCGTGGGGATACAATATCCAGAGATGGTTAGTAGGGTGAACTTTAGCGTGTAACTCGGGTATAAGGATAACATAATGCAGTGATCAACAGTTCAAAATGATTCCAAACCAATGAACATAATCAAATGCATTTACATACATATATATATATATATATCAAATGACGAGATAGGAAATACGGCTTAACATGTATTTTAAAACTTTAACCTAGATTGTGTAGCTCAATTGTCATAACATAAGAAGGCACCCACAGGTTATGTAGGCCCAACTCTCCCCTAGCTAGTAGGGCCTAGTGTGTGTGGTCGTACGAACCAAAGGGTATACATATGAGCTATGGAATATTCGAACCTCCTAGCATATCAAGGTGACAGAAGCACCAAATTATGTAGTATGATATGGGGGACTCAAAACTCCCAATCTTATGATAATAATAAGGGGAACTCGAACCACCCGGTCATATAGACCCTCACGTCAATAATCACGATTTCCAGTACTGGTCCTTCAAGTCCTCCACTTTCATAACTCAGCTACATAGCCCACATTAAGGCCCAATTAAAATAGTTATCACACATTACCGTTCATTGATCCATGACACATATTTAGGCATACATTGTTGGTATCACCATACCAACTACACTTGCAAGGTAACATCAATATACCAATCCAATTACATCACTTGGGGGAACTCACAATCCCCTTGGTTTAATTTAAAAATCATTATGCTTCATTAGTTTTTCATCTTTGGCAATAATTCAAGAGTAGTTCCATATGTATACTTTTCATATTCAAAAACCAATTTCACAATATGGGGCTGAGGTTATAACCACTCCAAAAGTCACTAGTTTGGGAAATTACAATCCCTTAGTTTATTCACCATACCAATGCATCAAATTAATTTTAAAACCACTATTTAAACGTAACCCATACAGGGACAAACATGAAACATTATATAAACAACAATTGTTCAAAACCCTCAACCCATGTTTTAAAACCAACATCAATACCATATGAACAACACTCTTTTAAACATATGCTTTTAACAAATTAGCAATTTAGGAAGAGCAACATGCCCGAAATACCTAGTTTCACAGAATGAATTCAACTCTTTAGCCCTTGGATGACCTACTTCTTAAAAATCCTAAGTATGGCAGCTTGAGAGAATTTAAGAGAGCTTTAGAAGTGCTTGAGCATGCTATGAATGAGAAGTAGCCCTTCTTAAGTTCTTTATGGACGTGGGGTTTTAATTGGGTGAGAAGAGAATTGTCCAAAGTACCCTCAATTTTGAAAATTGAAATTTAGTCGTTAGTGACTACGGGTCACTATACGAATTGTATAGACTTATTACTATACGTCATAGCCAAGACTGTATGCAAGGTAGTCCTAATCTTTTGACCCTACGACTCAACCTATATGACTCATAATGGGACCCTACGACTTGTAGGGTCTAGTCATAGTCAACTCAACAACCATTTAGGTATATTGGACACCCAATGATTTGCACTTAATGACACATAACAAGTCCTTACGACTCATAGTGGGCCACTCATACTCAGAGCATAACTCAGCCACATACTTATTGGTTATGATTCAAGTCCAACTACTCATCAAGACTCCCTACGACTCATCAGAAGAGTCGTAGTGAAGACAGTGAGGATAAAATTTCAGAAATTTTAAGGTCCAAAAAGCTAAGGCATTACAAATATGATATCTTCAATTATATCCACACCAAAATCAAATTTGATATCTTCAATTATGTCAGTTAGTTTATGTATTCTCTTATGATTGACTAGTTTTAAAGCCTTAAGACCGATAACGAATGAAACCATAGCTTGAACTTTGATGAAAATTCATTCTATCTTTCAAGGGTAGGTGTGTACATCATGAAACACCCTTACTTTGAAGAGTTCTGAACCCTTTGAACTTGACGCCTTAAGAATCCAACTTCAATCCTCCGAAAAATATTTAAGGACATAGCTACAGAAAGCACACATAATCGTATTGAAATCAATATATTTATTGATAAATGTACCCCTAATAATAAATACATGATGTTTAGTTATGAGATGTAACATTAATTTACACTATTCACTTTAACGCTTAAAGTATATCACAAATTTTGTCCTATACAAAAACTAAATTATGTATCTCACTCCATGCTAGCCGATCTATTATGTGTCTCGATCAAATATGTTCATAAATTTTATCTGATACATAAACTAAATTATGTAGCTCAATACATTTTTCCAATGTAATATGTATATAGACCAAATCTATTCATAAATGGATGTTTCTCAGCAACTATAAATTTGTATCTCTACTTGAAGAATATGCAACACGTGAGATACATAATTTATCAACTAACAACAACATCATCTCTACCTCAAATTGAAAATATTTTCTATTTTCATTGAAATATAAAAACAATAGATACATACCATTGTTTGTTGGACTTTTTACTTTGAAACTGAAAGAATTATTAGCGACACACTATTCTTAACCTCTATGTATAACTTTACCCCCATGTCATTATGAATCAACAATGAAGATGAATTTTCTTCAACAATATATCGGGCTTTAACAATATAGCTTCACCCCTATATTATTACATATTCTCCAATTATAATTCCTCAATCTTATATCTTTGTAATTTACATTAGTAACTCAACCACCGAAATTTCATACCAATATATTCATTGAAAATCATTGAAAAAATGAACGCAAAAACAAAATAGAGAACAGAGGAGAAGATAATTCTACAACTTGAATGGGGAAAATAATATTTTAAAAATATACATAATAACTAATTATGATTTCTTAGGAATTTTTGACTCTTAATTTGAAGATATGGATAATGATTTACTGCTTAATTAATTTAATTTTTACTATTTTCCTTAATTAGCGTGCATTAATTGCTTCATTGGATGCATCACCAGTGATATATCTCTTGTAATTGAATGCATCGAAAAAACAAAAATAAAAGAGATTTTAGGAAGTTTTGCTAAAAATTAGGATAGGGTGTAATTAGGGTTAATCTAGTAGGGATTTATGTAAGTTTTACTTATTTTTTTTATGACTCTAACGTTAATTAATTAATCTAAATAAATCCCTTCAAGTTGCTTATAAGTATGTTTTTTTCTTGTATATTTTCTCCAATTTTGTTATTATTATTTTCACATAGTATAATAATTTAAAGAAAACGAGCTCTTGGTATTTTTTTCTTGCAATAAATCTTTGAAATGAGCTTTTATTTTATAATACTACAAGAATGGCATTCAGCTTTGTTCATGCGGTTAATAATTCCTTTGAGTTGAAGAAAACTCCTTTTAAAAATTAACTTTCCTAAAAAAGTCAGACATGTTCTCTTTGAATTTGTTGAATATTCATTTTGATTTAGTATCATTTTGAAAAATCTTACTTCTGTAGAAAAAAATATTTTTTAACTATTTTTTTGAAATATTTCATGTCCTCTCGACTTAATAAAAAGTCATCATGTAATTTGATTATGTTCTTTTAAGAAAATCTCTTCAAGTTAAATGAATTAATTTTCATAAATAGAATAGATGCCATTTTTGTGAAATATTTTGGATAACTTCAAAACATAAAAGGTTAGTCTTTTTTAACAAAGTCAATTAAATTATCTTTTAGTTAATCATTTTTACAGACGTTCTTGAGTGCCTTAAAACCTCCTCAAGACATTACCAGAATCCTTGCCTATTTTCTCTAATTTTATGTGTTTTTTCAATTTTTAAATCTCTAAGATTCTTTTAAAGTTTGTTTGATATTTTCTGTAAGAATCCAATGGTGACTCTATTTTTTTCTTGAATTTTTTTAAAATTTTCATTTAGTTTTGAATAGTTTAATAAGTCAAAATTATTTTCTTTTTAAATGAATTTTCAAAAAGGAATAAAACAATAAAGTTGAGTGGATATAAACAAAATATCCTTCATATAGTATTATAAGACAACAATAACATATATAGATAAAAATTAAGAAACAAATTCGTATCTAAAAAATGTTGTTAAAAGAGAAGAAGACAAAATAATGATAGAAAGAACAAAAATTATAACATGCTCAACATAACTAAGGATGCTCATTATTTTCTTCTCCCTCATTGTTTTCATTAGAATCAATTTCATTTTCAGTATTTTCATTAAGTTGTTTCTCTTTTTCGTCACTTTGGTTCCTCTTAATAACAAATAGATTTAACAAACCTCTAATTTTTGTAACCTCAAGTTTGACGAATTCTTTTCTTGCCTAAATAAATTGGCTGAAACTGTACTCCATTTCCTTATTCTCAACCATTTGCTCTAATTGATAAATTTCACCCTCCTCTGATTTGAGTATCAACTGAAGATACTTTTAATGTCCGACCAATTTAATTAGGCAGTTGTTATTAGGGGAAGGTAAATAGTTCTTCACTCTATCTTTAGCCTGGGTTAGAGATGACCAAGAAAAAATATTATTTTCTGGAGTAAAAATATTATATCAATTTCAGTATCACATTAAATAAACAATTCTTTTATTTCTTAATGATTCTAATATTTTATCTATAAAGGCTTTTTACTTTCCCTAATCGACAATCCTAGCAGGCCTAACCAACATTTTTTTTTCATATTTACATAAACAAAAATCAGAAGAGTATACTATCTAAGTAGTTATCACTCTCTGAAAATAAAGTGACAGTGTTTCACGTATACATACATACATAAATACATACATATATATATATATATACATATATATATATATGTATATATATATATGGTAGGACTACATACAGAAATGGTTGAAAGTCAATTCACATAATTTGGTCAAATTTAGAAAAACCTAATGATATAATTCGAATTATAATATATTTATTCATTATTTTATTAGATGTAGTTACAATCCTAAAACACAATCTTGCACTTCGAGTTCAAATAATTTTTTTTCCATAATACTTATCTTCTGTGATGCTCGAATGTATTTGCGTAAGTTTTTTTTATCTTGAAAATTGGAAAAGTTGATGAAAATCAACATTATTGATTGAGGAGGTTGGATGTCTTGATCCAAAATTTGAAGTCATGATGTTACCGATATGTAAAAGGTTAAAAGGTGGAATAGAGAAGATCAAGATAATATAGTAACTAAGATGACTAATAGGAAAAGTAAATGAAGCATGCACACAAATAGTTGGGGAAAGAACAAGATATACAAAACGAATCCCCAAGACCCGATATAATAAGTACAAAAGCCACTAAGCATAAGAAGTACTAAAGAAGTGCAATATATACAAAATGGTCTCTAAAAGGTGCAAAATAAGACTATCCCTATAATAGAGGAAGATAGATCAACTTAGGCCACTAAAATCTCACCCTAATCTCTAATCAACAACTCTGCACAAGGGTACAGTCAACAACAGTGACTCATACTAGGTTTTGCATTAAGGAAAATTATGTAAAACTATATCATAAATACAAAAAGATGTGGTACTCAGTAGGTACCACAGATCAATTAAACTCAAACAAGCTAAAGGCATAATAAAGTTTGAATATATGCTAAAGGTAAGAAAAGAGGAGTTGAAAGAGAATAATAGGCTAAAGCTAGACAAATACAAGAATCATAAGTAAATAACTTGAAAACATAAAATAGTGCCTGGCTATAACCTAACCAGACCCCCATAAGCCTAGAGGTGCACACAACAATAAAAAACCTAATCAAGACCCCATAATCATGGTGGATTCAAATAAAAGGTAATACAAATACACACTATGTTCAATAGTAAGTAATGTGAACGGATGCCAAAATGTATCGTATACTCCTCCAACTGTATTCATTAACCATACTCGAACAAGAACTAGAATCCTTACTAAAAATTAATTACAAGGAATGCCTAGACTTGAATCAGATCTAACTATGAAATAAGTGGCGAAATAAGGTTCCCAAGCTTGGATCGAAATTAAATAGTCTTATCTTAGGTGTATTTATGCACCAAGTGTCATTATCTACACACATTTAGCCTAATGTTGAGGACTTTTTCATGTGCTTAAGGAGTTTTTAATGGTGTAATTGTCTATTTATGTGTTGACATAGATGTTTATAGTTATTAAGGTGAAATTGAAACAAGTTAAGAATCAAAATGATCACATAGAGTTTAGACGAGAAAACTAGTGTTCCTAGCTTGAGCTATGCTTAGTTCTAGTGTACTTTGATAGACTCTATTGTGTTGTGTGCACTGATGCTTATTATTTGAGGTTGTAGGAGACCATCTAAGGTATTAATATCAATTTTGTGAAGTAAAACAAACCTAAATAAAGTTTTATAGGCATCCACAAAGTGCGGGACTTGAAGACAATAAATGAAATATGGCGTTTGGAGCATAGAGGCGTGCCATTCCCTCAGAGTGGTGAGACAAAGGTGTTCCATTCCCTCAGAGTGACAAGAAAAGGGTGTGCCATACCCTGATACACAAAAAAATAAAAATTTATGGTGAGGACCCGAGTTAAGGAAGGGTCATGCCCAAGGGTGAATTTAGCCAAAAATCCTCCTACACTATAAATAGGATACTTGACTCCTATCCTAAACATTTTGGACAACATTGGGAGAGAAAAAACACATGAGGAGGCTCCAATTATGGTTCTTATTCTTTACTTTAGTTAAATTTTAGTTTTTACTTATGAATTCGAATCATTTTATTATTTGAAAGACTATGAGTGGATAAATACCCTCGTTCTAGGGTTGAGGCTACAAACCTAAACACTTAGAATTCAATTGAGTTGGTTTTAAGTTGAATATCATATTTGGATGTTAGTATAACATTTTTATTACTATTTTATTGACTCATAACTTTTAGAATAAACCTATATTTCTATTGTGAGCCTGGAAAGAGGAACAATAGAGCAGATCATGAAATATATGGAGTAGGTTATTATACTTTAAATGAATTAAACATAGGATTTATATTTATGATATAATATACCTAATTCACCCTACTTGGCTCATATATGGGATGAAAAACAATTGTATTTAAATTAGTTCTCATATGCTCTCTCAGCGATGTTGGTGTTTGGCTAATTTAGATAAAAGATTAGAGGCTCGAAAGACCATAATAATGTTATCAACCCTGTGAATAAACAACCAAGATAGTTGACTTAAATAACAAGATATTATAGCTTAGTAGGATAGTTCAAATTTCCTTGACCCTGGATTATTCTCCATTATTGTTCAAACATTTTACATTATCATATTATTTATTGTTACTTTAGAATTCTCAAATCTTAAACTTTATTGGTACACTACACTCGCACATATTTAATCTTACTATTAAATATAGAGCCACAAACATATCCCTGTAGGATCAATACTTGACATAAAATGGCCACTTTATTACCTGCACAACCACGTACACTTGCGTGTGCGATAGGATCGTAACAAGTTTTTAGCGCCATTGCCGGAGACATAAAAATTGCCAAATTTTTGACTTATAGTTTTTTTATTCTTTTTCATAAGTATTGACAACTTGTTCTTAGCTCCTAAACTTATAGGTATAGGTTTGAAACTTTAGAAAGATGGAAAGGACAAAGATTTGGTTGAACCATATATCGAACCACAGTGATGCTTACACCAATTAAGGAGAGAAACAAGTCTTATCTATCCCATACTGCAAGTTAACAAAGGAAAAGCCATTCGTAGAGTCATGGATGAAAAGCAACCAGCTCACAGGACAGTATATAAAGTGGCAATCCCACTACTAACCAATGTTACCTTTGCTATTTGAAAATCGAGACTTGGGGGTAGATTTGAGCTCAAGCAGAATATGATGTATCTATTATATAACAGTGAGCAGTTCATAGGCTTTTCATACGAGGATACACAAGTTTATCTGTAGAACTTATTGGAGATCAATAACACCTTTATTTCAACTGAAGTCTCTATTGACTACGTGAGGCTCACTCTCTTTATCCATTTCGGGGAAGCGAGGAAATAGTTGAAGAAAGAATTTTCAAACTTCATCGCAAATTAGGATGACTTAGCGAAGAAGTTCCTCATGTGATTCTTTTCATCTAAAAAAGTTGTGAGGTTGGGCAGTGAGATCTAGAGTTTCAAACAGAAGTTGAATGAGAATTTCTATCATGCTTGGGAGAGATTCAAGTCTCTTTTATGAGACTTTCTGATCACCAAAAGACCAACAAGGTATTAGCTCATACTTTTGTTGAAGATCATAACCATACCACAAAAATTTATCTAGATTCAGCTACAGATGGTTAAGTTTTTGAGAAAATGTATGATGATCTATATACTCTCCTAAACTAATTGCACAAGGTAATCCTAATTAGCAGGGTGATATGTCCAGAAGTGCAGTGAAGAGCCAGAAAGAATGATTGGGGTGGATAGTGTCACAATATTGGTCGATCAGTCGGCATCCTTTCAATATTGAATGATGACATGGTTTCGAAAGTTGAGTGTGAATTAATCTCAGGTTCAAGTAAATGCAGTTCAATAGGATCAGTCTTGGGATAAAATTTATGGAAATAGTGGCCACTATGCAGACTCATATGGAGCAAAATCGGAGCTAGTAAACTCTGTGGGCAATGCATAGAAGGGTATTCAAAATTATGGTAATGCCTATAGCCGTAATTGGCAGTGTCAGCCCAGCTACTTATGGGCCAATAATCAGGCCAAGACCCAGTAGTTTCAGTAGCAGCAAAACATTCAAAATAATACCCAGTCTAGTAATGTTAAAATGACTTTAAAAAAGATCCTGTCCAATCAAGAACAAATAACTGTGGAGATAAAGAATTAGTAATTTTCCCATAAAAATTTAGAGACATAGTTGGGGTAATCATCTCAGGCATAGGACATGAGTCCTCAAAGGGGTTTTCCTAATGATATAAAGAGTCCAAAAAAAAGTAATGGAAATCACCTTGAGGAGTGGTAGAGACTTGATTGACAGACATCCAAAAAAATAAGGAGGTACGGGAAGGTTAGTCCCACAAAAAGTAGAAGAGAAGCAAGTGGAATACAAAGAGTCTGAAGGTTCTAGGAATTTTGAGTACCTAAAAGCAATGGAAGATGAGTGTACACAAGAGATACCACCACCGTCGTTCCATCAAAAGTTTAAAAAGCCTAAGGACGATGCTTGTTTTAAGTTCTTTGACACATTCAGAAAACTTCACATTAACATTCCTTTGTTAAATTTTTTGTAGGGAATGACTAAGTATGCTAAGTACTTAAAGGATTTGGTGACCAATAACACAAATATGGGTGAGATTTAGATGGTAGCACTTACTAAAGAGTGTAGTTTAGTGATGATGAGCTAGATACTGAAAAATCTTAAGAACCTTGGGAGTTTCACCCTTCCTATACAAATTGGTGAAAAAGATATGGTACATACTTTAAGTGAATTAGGGGTGAGCATAAATTTGATGCCTCAATCTATTTTCAATACTATCGGTTTGGGGAAACTAAGGCCGTGCTCAGTTGTGCTCTAAATGATGGAGAGAACGAGAGTGATTCCCACAAAAATCATTGAGGATGTTCTTGTAAAGATTGGTAAGTTCCTTACTCCTACTGATTGTATTATTCTTAATTATGATATAGAAGACAGGGTTCCAATCATAGTGGTACATACATTCTTGGAAATGGGAGAAAAACTTTTTAATATGAGAGAGGACGCTTTAAAGATGAGACTGAATGATAAAGAGGTGATCTTCAAGATATATAGGACACTCGATACACCTACACACTATAAGGATTTGTACATGATCATGGTTATTGAAGTGGATGAGTGTGGGGTGGAGGAGTATAAACCTCAATTTTACCTCTTCAAACTCTCTCACAGAATTGTCAAAATCAAAAACTAAGCCTGAAGTTGGGAAATATAAAGAAGAGCCTGAAAAAGATTATAATACCCCATAATATTCTTAGCTCGATTCAGCTCTTAGATGCATGCATAAGAGTTCCAAGTCTTGAAAATTTCACTAAGTTTTGGATACTTAGTCATTTTCAAGACGCCTAAACTTTATGGATTTTTAGTTTATCTTCCCAGCCCCGAAATGTTGGGTTTTAAGTTGATTCATGTTTAGGGAGGTTAAAAGTATGTCTCGAAGGAGTTTTAGATTTTTTGAATGAGGTTTGGGGCATGTTTGGATTATGGAAATAATCAGTCTTTGCAATAAGCCCGCATCGTGGTACTAGTCCAAACATGATGCTGTCTGTGATGCGGTAAGAGATTTCTTTAACCATTATAAGATCACATCGTAGTAATATTATTGCATCTAGTTTTTTATTTAAATAATCAAGGGGCATTTGGGTTTTTTCCCCCTCAATCCAAATCATCCATAACATGACTTTGGGCATCCATAGGGGCTTTATTTTCCCCTTCTTCTCAAAATCACGCACAAGAAACCCTCCTCCTTACCCAAGAACCAATTCAAATCCTTTTTCCCCAAGAAATCAAGAATCCAAGTTTTCCAAGATCAAGAATCTTCAAGAAAGCATCAAGAATAGGGTTTCTTTCACAAATCAAGAAGCATAAGGTATATGGGATGTTTATCCATGGGTCCCTTTTTACCCATGGAGCCACCCTCTTTTCAACTAAAGAATGGATTTTTCTCTTATTTTGGAGTTTTTTATGTTTAAGATGGATTAAATTCATGTGTTTTCGTAGTAGTTTGACTCAATTCACATTCAAGAAAGATTCCATGAAAAGCTAGGTTAACCCATGCTTTAAGTTTCAATCTCCCATGTTATGTTCAAGTGAATTTCATGTTATATTATCAAGTTATGTTCTTAGTCAAGTAACCATGCTATTTTCCCCTGTTTTAAGGCATTGCCATGTTCAAGTTCATAATTTTCACATGATTGATGAAATGTCTATGTTTTGGGATCTTCAAACCATGATTTTATACTATAATTTTAAGCCTTAATATTGTATTTTATGATCATTCAGTGCTGGCGGGTTATGAACACCCGATACCTATGTGTTTTACATGTCTTTAGACATTTCAAGTAATTATTTAAATTAAACCATGAGTATTACTATTTACTTAGTTGTTATGATCATGATGAGCAATGTTAGTTCATATGCTCAGTGTATTCAATTTAACTTAGTATCAACATCAGTTCAGTTGGGAGTAGGAGTTAGCACCGAGTGGCTGCAGGGATGGCGACTTCCCCATCAGTTTAGGTAGAGTTGTTAATAATAGGCCCTATATTCTAAAACTACATAGCAAGCGTAGGATATAAGGAGCCACCCATAAATTTAGGAATGACTTCCTCTTAGGGGTCACCCATCTATTTAGGCTTGACACCCTGATCCTTATGTATAATAGATTAGTGGGATTAACACAACCAGTGTTAGTACCCGTGGCACGGTACTGACACCCTTTTAGTTAGCGTTACAGGTTGGACCCCGATTAGCTTAGATTGGGGCATATCTATTAGATAATACCTCCTATAGTCTCAGGTCAGTATTCAGAGCTTTACAGTTTAGGTTTGCATAATCAAGTATACATTTATTCAGTTTTTCAAATATCAGTCATTCAGTTATACATATTATTTTAGTACATGTTTATGCTGGGTCATGCATTCTCAGATGTTACATGTTCATATATTCATGCTCAATTATGTCATGCAATTCATCCAGTCCTCATCTCATATACTTATACATTCAAAGTATTGACCACATACTTTTCTTTATGCTATGTTGTCTTATAACATAGTTTTGGATGCTCAGATTCCTGATCATTCTTAGACAGCTCAGTGTTACTCAGTGGTAGTAGTGGTAAGTCCTCATCCATTGAGGACATGATTTGTTATTTCAGTTATTTTAGTACTTCCTCATGTTCAGTCAGCTAGAGTTAGTTGGGGGTTTGTCTATTCAACTCCTCTTGATGTTTAGAGGCTTTCAAACATATCAGTTAGACATTCAGTCAGCTTTTTTAGTATTATTAGTTGCCCAGATGGATAATTGGAATTCTAGTATTCTATCAGATATTTTTACATATTTTGATACATATTTCAATATTTGGATTTATAGTAATTCATCAACTTATCTTTTGCACATGTATTTATATTTCTACTTAATGCTCATAGCAGGTACCAATTCATGGGTTAGCTTATGGTCACTTGTGACTGTAAGAACTATTTTTGTGAATAGGGGGTATCCTTGGGTCATGACAAATCTTGGTATTAGAGCATAAGGTTTTAAGTGTCCTAGGGAGTCTGAAAGTCGCGTTAAGTAGAGTCTTGTGAATGGGTGTAAAGCATGCCACACTTATGGACAAGAGGTTATAAGACATTTTTAGAAAAGTTTCCCTTTTTTAAGTGTTCATGTCATACCAAAGAGCATGAGCTTATTTAAAATCTCTTTTTAATTTATCTTTCATTTGGTTTATAGACAATACCTCCCAGAAGAAACAACGGAAGAAGGAATGGGGATCATCCCACACCACCACATATTCAGGAAGATACCCTGAGTGAGCATGTCTCTCACGCCAAATTCAGAGCCATTTTCATGACTTTAGCCTATTCAGTAGCTTTTCATAACAACCAATAAGATATTTCCCCAGCCAATCTAGTGGTAAATCAACTACAAATAGGATTCAGGTTTATTCAAATAAATCCCACTTTGTTTTCGGGATCTAGGTTTGAGAGGGATCCATAGGAGTTTCTAGATATGGTATAAAAGATGACTGATATCATTGGTGGTACTTCTAGTGAGAGTGCAGAGTTGGTTGTATATCAGTTGTAGAATGTAGCTCATACCTGGTTTAAGAAGTGGAAGGAAGATCGAGGTGTCGAGGCATGGCCTGTTGAGTGAGAGGAGTTTGTCACGACTTTCTTAGATAGGTTATTTTCATTAGAGTTAACAGAAGCAAAGGTTCAGGATTTTATCAATTTAAAGAAGGGTAATATGAGCATAAAGATGTATTCGCTTAAGTTCACTCAGTTGGCGAGGTATGCTCCTACTATGGTGGAAGATAATAGGTTTAGAATGAGTAAATTTGTATCTGGTGTAACTGATAGTGGGGTGAAGGAGTTTAGGAATACCATGTTGATTAAGGAGATGGACCTATCTAGGCTTATGGTTCATGCTCAATAAATTGAGGAGGAGAAGTTTAAGAAGAAAGAGAGAGAATAAGAGGGCCAAAATAGGTAGTTTCAAATTTTCTCAGCCAAGGTCAAAAGGCGGTAACCATTCTTAGTTTTGCAAAAATTTTTTAGCACCAGCTTTATCTTCAGCTTGTGTGCCAGTGCCTAAGTTTACGAATGACAGTTAAAATAGAGTGCTAGGCTCTAAATCCCAGGGTACTATGAATAGTAGTCGTACTAATCTGCTCTATAAGAAATGTGGTAGGAATCATCAGAGAGAGTGTAAGGCTTATAGTGATTTGTGTTTTGGTACTGAAAATCTAGGCCATAGGGATTGGGAGTGTATAGTGGTCGTTTAGAGGGGCAAAAGTGATTGCCAATAGGGCTAGTCTAATTTCTCATCAGCTCCTATAGGTCACCCGACTCAGTAGGTGCTACATCCAATGCCACCAGTAGGCAGCGCTAGAACAGTTGTATGCACTCCAGACATGGCACGATTATGAAAGTTCTCCTGATGTGGTTATGGGTATATTACAAGTCTTTCATCTTTATGTTTACGCTTTATTGGACCCCGGAGCTTCATTTACTTTTGTGACTCTTTATATAGTTGTCAATTTAGATATTAGTCCTAAAACATTAGTAGAACCTTTCTCAGTTCTACCCTAGTGGGTAAATCTATTATAGCTAAATAGGTACATAAAAATTGCCCGATCACAGTAGGTCAAACAATTACCTCAGTTGATCTCGTAGAGTTAGAGATGACCAATTTAGATGTCATTCTCAGCATGGATTGGCTTCACTCGTGCTATACTTCAGTTGACTGTAGAAATAGATTCATTCAGTTTTAGTTTCCCAATGAACTAGTCATCGAATGAAGGGGTTATGCTTCAATGCTCAGGGGTCAAATTGATTCATACCTTAAAGCTATAAAGATAATGTCTAAGGGGTGTGTTTACCATCTTGTTTGAGTCAAAGACTCTAATTCCGAGAATCCAAGTCTTGAGTCAGTTTCAGTAGCAAGGGAATTTCCAGATATGTTTCTTGAAGATCTTCTCAGAGTCCCTCCTGAGAGGGAAATAAACTTTTGAATAGATCTCCTTAAAGATACCCAGTCTATCTCTATTCCACCCTATATAATAGCTCTATTTAATCTTAAAGAATTGAAGGAACAGTTGAAAGATCTCTTATATAAGGGTTTCATCAGGCCTAGTGTTTTTCATGGGATGATCCAGTCTTGTTCGTGCATAAGAAAGATATTTCTCTCAGAATATGCATCAACTACCATCAGTTGGAAAAAGTCACAATCAAGAATAAGTATCCACTCCCTAAAATTGATGACTTGTTTGACCAACTTTAGGGTGCCAGTTATTTCTCAAAGATAGTCATCAGATTCGGCTATCATCAACTTAAATTCAGAGTGTGACATTCTAAAAATAGCTTTCAGCACTCAGTATTCTCATTTTTAATTTCTAGTTATGTCCTTCGAACTAATAAATGCCTCTACAATTTTCATGGACTTGATGAACTGGGTGTTCAAGCAGTACTTGTACATGTTCATCATAGTCTTCTTTGATGACATCCTTGTCTATTCTCGTAGTGAGAATAATTATGTAAACCATCTGAGAATTATATTGCAGACCCTTAGAGCTCATCAATTGTTAGCTAAATTTAGTATATGTGAACTTTCGCTAAGATCAGTAGCGTTTCTTGGTTATATTATTTTCAGTGATGGCATTAGGGTTGAGCTCAAATGACCGAAGTAGTGAGAAACTTGACCAAACCTATCTCTCCATCAGATATCAGGAGTTTCTTGGGTTTAGCTGGCTATTAGAGGCAGTTTGTTGAAGAGTTTTCTTCTATTACATCCCCCATGTCTCGATTGACTAAGAAGAAAGTCAAATTTTAGTGTTCATATTCTTGCAAGAAGAGTTTTCAGGAGTTAAAGACTCGACTCACTTCCACCTAGTATTGACTTTTCCAGATGGTTCATATGGATTTATAGTTATTATGATGCTTTTAGAGTTGGTCTTGGTTATGTTTTGATGCAGAGAGACAAGGTCATAGCCTACGCCTCTAGACAACTTAAACACCATGATTAGAATTATCCAACCTATGATTTTGAGTTGGCAGCTGTTGTTTTTGCCTTGAAATTTTATAGACACTATCTTTATGGGTTCATATGGGTGTGTTTATAGATCATAAGCATTTACAGTATGTGTTCATGCAGAATGATCTAAATCTTCATTATATAAGGTTGCTTGAGTTATTAAAAGATTATGATATATCTGTGTTGTATCATCCGGGCAAGGCCAATGTAATGAAAAATTCCCTTAGTAGATTGTCAATGGGCATGTTGCTCATATTGAGGAAGATAAGAAGTTAGTCTGTGAGGTTCATCAGCTTGCTAGATTATGTTTTAGGTTGGTTTATTTAGATGAATGTAGTGTATGGGTTAAGAATAGTATAAAATCTCCATTGGTTGCTGAAGTGAAGGAAAAAAGATATAGGGATCCTAGTTTGGTTAAGTTGAAAGAGGAAGTTGGAGATTAGAAATTAGAGATCTTCTCCCAAGGGGGATATGGAGTGCTTTGTGTCAAGGTAGGTTATGCATTTCATGTGTTGATGGGTTGAGGAAGCGAACACTTGTAGAAATGCATTGTGTACAATATTCTATTCACGTAGGAGCCACTAAGATGCACCATGATTTACGAGAAATCTATTGGTGGAGTAGTATGAAGAAGGATATTGCAGAGTTTGTGGCTAAATATGCAAATTGTCATCAAGTTAAAGTTGACCACCAAAGGCCTAGTGGGACGCTGTAGGAGTTCAGCATTCCCACTTGGAAATGGGAAGTGGTGAACATGGATTTTGTGATAGGTTTACCCCGTACACATCATAAATAGGATTTGATATGGGTCATTATCAATAGAATGACCAAATCATATCATTTCTTGCTAGTTCATACTTTGTACTCAATTAAGGATTATGCTAGGCTTTATCTTATAGAGTTGGTTAAGTTGTATGAGATTCTTTTTTCTATCATTTCAGATAGGGGTATTCAGTTTACCTCTCACTTTTGGAGAGCTTTTTAGAAAGGTCTTGGTACCCAAGTTCATCTCAGTATAACTTTTCATCCTTAGATAGATGGTTAGGCAGAGGGGACCATTCAAATTTTGGAGGATATATTGAGGGTGTGTATGATTGATTTTAAAGGTAGTTGGGATAAGCACTTACCATTGATTAAGTTTGCCTACAACAACAGTTATCACTCTAGTATTCAAATGGCTCCATTTGAGGATCTTTATGAGAGGAAATATAGATCTCCTATTAGTTGGTCTGAGGCAATGAGGTTGCTTTGATAGGGCCAGACTCGGTGTTTGAGTTAATGGAAAAAGTTTATTTGATTCGGGAGAGGCTGAAAACAGCTCAAAGTCATCAGAAATCTTATGAAAATTTAAGGAAAGGAGATCTTGAGTTTGAATTTGATGATTTAATTTATTTGAAAATTTTGCCCATGAAGGCATTGAAGATATTTGGCAAGAAAGGGAAGATCAGTCCCCAAAATATTGGACCTTATAGACTCTTGAACCATTTTAGAAAGGTAGCTTATGAGCTTTAGTTGCCTGTAGATTTGACATCAGTGCATCTGGTGTTTCTTGTTTCTTTGTGAAAGAAATGTATTGGGGATTCAACTATTTTATTCCTTTAAAGAGTATGGATGTACAAATAGCCTTTTCTATGAAGAAGTCCCTATTGAGATCCTTGATCACCAGATTCATAGACTAAGGAATAAAATAGTTCCCTTGGTTAAAGTTGTATGGCAGAATCAGTCTGTTGAGGGAGCTACTTGGGAAGCAAAAGTAGATATGCGAGCCAAGTTCCCTCATCTTTTCTCCGCAAACTCAGATTCAACTTGAGGTAATGATTTTCCTTAGATTGGTTCATTTACATTCTCTTTTTTAGCTATGTAACCATTCTCATATTATTGTATGCATTCATGAAACCATTTTAGTTAATCTATCATGCTCCAACCTTAGTTATGTAATCTTGTTCCAAGTCATTCATGTTCAATATACAATCTCAGTTGTCTTAGCATTCTCAGTCTAACCAGTCTCATTCAAGGACGAATGTCCCAAGGGGGAGATACGGTAATATCTTGAAAAAAATTCATAGCTCGATTCAGCTCTTAGTTGAATTCATAAGGGGTCCAAGGATTGAAAATTTCACTAAGTATTGGGGACTTAGTCATTTTCAAGACCCTTAAACTATACAGATTTTAAGTTTGTCCTTCCCATCCCTAAAATGTTGGGTTTTAAGTTGATTCATGTTTAGGGAGGTTAAAAGTATGTCTCGGGGGAGTTTTTGATCTTTTGAATGAGGTTGGGGCATGCTTGGATTACAAAAACAGTCACTTTTCGCGATAAGACCACATCGCGGTACTAGTCCCAACCTGTGTTGTCCGCGATATGGTAAGGGATTTCTTTGATCGAGATAAGGCCACATCACGGTGACTTTGTTGCATCAAGTTTTTTATTTAAATAATCAAGAGGAAATTGGGTATTTTCCCCCTCAACCCAAATTGTCCATAACACGACTTGGGGTATCCATAGGGGCATTATTTGCCCTTTCTTCTCAAAATCACTCTCAAAAAACCCTCTCCCTTCCCTAAGAACCAATTCAAATCCTTTTTCCCCAAGAAATCAAGAATCCATGTTTTCCAAGTTCAAGAATATTCAATAAATCATCAAGAATAGGGTTTCTTTCACAAATCAAGAAGCTTAAGGTATGTGGGATGTCCATCCATGGGTCCTTTTTTACCCATGGACCCCAAAAACCTCTTTTCAACTAAAGAATAGATTTTTCACTTATTATGGGGTTTTTTAAGTTCAAGATGGATTAAATTCATGTATTTCCTTAGTAGTTTGACTCAATTCACGTTCAAGAAAGATTCCATAAAAAGCTAGGTTAACCTTTGCTTTAAGTTTCAATCTCCCATGTTATATTCAAGTGAATTTCATGTTATATTATCAGGTTATGATCTTATTCACGTAACCATGCTATTTTCCTATGTTTTAAGACATTCCCATGTTCAAGTTCATGATTCTCACGTGTTTGATGAAATGTCTTATGTTTTGGGATCTTTGAACCATGATTTCATACAACAGTTTTATGCGTTAATATTGTATTTTATGATCATTCAGTGCTGGCGTGTTATGAACACTCCATATCTATGTGCTTTACATAACTTCAGATCTTTCAAGTAATAATTTCAGTTAAACCTTGAGTATTACCAATACTTAGTTGTTATGATCATGATGAGCAATATCAGTTTTTATATTCAGTTCATTTAGTTCGGTTCAGTACCAGTGTTAGTTCAGTTGGGAGTAGGAGTAGGGATGGCGACTTCCTCGTTAGTTTAGGTAGAGTCGTTAGTAGAAGTCGCTATATTCTAAAACTATGTATCCAGTGTAGGATATGAGGGGTCATCTATCAATTTAGGCTTGACTTCCTCTCAGGTGTCACCCATCACTTTAGGCTTGACACCCTGGTCCTAATGGATAATATATTCATGGATCCACACAACCAGTTTTAGTACCCGTAGCATGGTATTGACATCCCTCCAATTGGGGTTACAGGTTGGACCCCGATCACCTCAGATTAGGGAATGTCGATTAGATGATGCCTCCCACAGTTTAGTTCAGTATTCAGAGTATGTCAGTTTAGGTAAAGATTTTCCTTAGATTGGTTCATTTCCGTTTTCCGTTTCAGCTATGTAACCATTCTCATGTCATTGCACACATTCACGAGACCACTTTAGTTCATGTATCATGCTCCAAACTCAGTTATATATTCATATTCCAAGTCATTCATGTTCACTATACGATCTTAGTTGCCTTAGCGTTCTCAGTCTAAGTAGTCTCATTCGAGGACGAATGTCCTAAGGGGTAGATACGATAATACCCCATAATATTCTTAGCTCGATTCAGCTCTTAGTTACATGCATAAGTGGTCTAAGGCATGAAAATTTCACTAAGTTTTGGGGACTTAGTTATTTTCAAGATCCCTAAACTTTTTTGATTTTCAGTTTGGCCTTCCCATCCTCAAAATTTTGGGTTTTAAGTTAGTTCATGCTTGCATCCACCTCTGCTGATTGCAAACATGTGAGCCATCTTTACATTTTTATTTTCTTTTGTTTTCTAGCTTTCATATTCTACGTCTTGTGCATAATCGAGTCGTAGTTACTTTCCTTAGATTTTAGAACAAATATTTGTTGTGTCTTGAACTTCAAATTTTAGCACAAATATATAGTGTCAGTCCACAAAAATACAAAAAAGTTTTATATTTCATTGAGTCTTTTTGCTTAGAACTTTAGAACAAATACATTGTCTTTATAGTCTAGTAAAAACCAAAAATATATCTACCACAGAGTCCTCGTTAAGTTCACAAAATCCTTTTTTCAAGATAAACATGTCAATCACTCCCAGTGATATGTTGTCATTTAAACTTGACTATGTTTATGAAGTAGAGGTGTTACCATCACAAGAAAAGATGTGTACCACACCTTTGTAAAACCCCTATTCAGCTGTTGCTAGGAAGGTATACAATCCCTGGATGAAGATCCACTCTATGGTCCAAGAAAAGACAAAGAGAGTTATGGAATATGTTGCTGCTACACCACTTGTCTAGCATCTTATTATTGTAGCTCTAGAGGAACAGTTATATCACTGCAGATGCCAGAGGACTTTCCATAGCAATGGAAGTATTGGGTTTACGCATTTCTATACTGATGCTGTACAAATTACGTTGGCATATCAGGGGAGAAAAAGTTAGCCAATTGTGGTGAATCTTTCTCTTCTTGATACTAGATTCAATAAGTACCAACATGCGAATTTGGGTACATCGGAGATTATTTTGGATGATGGTATAGTCTTTGTCACTATGTTCCCCAACTTCAACATACCATTAGTGCCGTTTGGCTGATCTCGTTGGTAGTCCTCCATGCCCCTTTGCCTCCCCATCTATTTGGAGGTTTGAGGTATTTTTGGATTACAAAAATAGTCATTCTCTACAATAAGCCCGCATCGCGGTATTAGTCCTGACCTAATGTCTTCCAGACATGATAAGGAATTTCTTAGACCATGATAAGGCCACATCAAGGTGACTTTATTGCGTCTAATGTTTGATTTAAATAATCAAGGGCTAATTGGTTCTTTTCCCCCTTAACCCAAATTGTCCATAACACAACTTGGGGCATCCATAGGGGTATTATTTGCCCTTTCTTCTCAAAATCACTCTCAAAAAACCCTTCTCGTTTCCGAAGAACCAATTCAAATCCTTTTTCCCCAAGAAATCAAGAATCCAAGTTTTACAAGTTCAAGAATCTTCAAGAAAGCATCAAGAATAGGGTTTCTTTCACAAATTAAGAAGCTTAAGGTATGTGGGATGTTCATCCATGGGTCACTTTTTACCTATAGACCCAAAAAACCCTCTTTTCAACTAAATAATGGATTTTCTCTTTTTTTGGAGTTTTGTATGTTCAAGATGATTAAATTCATATGTTTCCTTAGTAGTTTGATTCAATTCACATTCAAGAAATATTCTATGAAAATCTAGGTTAACCCATGCTTTAAGTTTCAATCTCCCAAGTTATATTCAAGTGAATTTCATGTTATATTATCAAGTTATGATCTTAGTCATGTAACCATGCTATTTTCCAATGTTTTAAGACATTCCCATGTTTAAGTTCATGATTCTCACATGTTTGATAAAATGTTTTATGTTTTGGGATCTTTGAACCATGATTTCATACTACTATTTTAAGCTTTAATATTGTATTTTATGATCATCTACTTCTGGTGGGTTATAAACACCCAATACCTATGTGCTTTATATGAATTTAGATCTTTCAAGTAATGATTTTAGTTAAACCATGAGTATTACCATTTTCTTAGTTGTTATGATCATGATGAGCAATGTCAGTTTTTATGTTCAGTGCATTCAGTTCGGTTCAGTACTAGTGTCAGTTTAGTTGGGAATAGGAGTTAGCACTAAGCAAATGTAGGGATGGCGGCTTCCCCATCAGTTTAGGTAGAGTCGTTGTAGTAGTTGCTATATTTTAGAACTATGTAGCCAGCGTAGGATATGAAGGGTCATCTATTAGTTTAGGCTTGACTTCCTCTCGGGGTTCACGCATCAGTTTTTTCTTGACTTTCTCTCAGGGGTCACTCATCAGTTTAGGCTTGACACATTGGTCTTTAGGGCCAACAGATTAGTGGATCCACACCGCCAGTGTTAGTACACATGGTACCGTTCTGATACCCTTCTAACTAGGGTTATAGGTTGGACCCCAATCAGGTTAGATTGGGGCATATCAATTAGATGATACCTCCCACAGTCTCAGTTTACTATTTAGAGTATGTCATTTTAGGTTTGCATGACCAAGTATACAGTTATTCAGTTATTTAGATATCATTCATTCATTTATACAGATTATTTTAGTACATATTTATGTTGGTTATCTTATGCAATTCAGCCAGTCCTCCTATCATATACCAGTACATTCAAAGTACGAACCACATACTTTTCTTTGTGGTATGTTGTCTTATAACATAGGTTTGGATGCTCAGATTCTCTACCGTACTTAGACAGCTCAGCATTACTTAGCAACAGTAGTGGTGAGTCCTCATCCATCGAGTACATGTTTTGTTATTTGAGTACTTTCTCATGTTCAGTCAGTTGGAGTTAGTTGGAGATTTTCCTATCAACTTCTCATGATGTTTAAAGGCTTTCAAATGTATCAGTTAGACAATCAATTAGTTCTTTAAGTATTATCAATTGTTTAGATAGATAGTTTAAATTCCTATGTTCTATCAGATATTTTATACATGTTTTGATGCATATTTGAGGATTTAGATTTACAGTATTTCATCAGTTTATCTCCCGCACATGGATTATATTCCTATTTTACTCAGTGCTCACAATAAGGACTAGTTTATGGGTTAGCTTGTTGTCACTTATAACTATAAGCACTATTGTCTTGACTAGGGGGTAGCCTTGGGTTGTGACAAACATAGTATAGAAAAAGCTCCAGACCTTGAGAGTAATAACTCAAGAGGTCACAAAAGAATAAGAAGATGGGCTTTGAGTAGGGGAAAAGGATGAATGAATATAGTTTAAATTAGTGTATGAGTCATGCTGTGATAATATATCAGTTATTCCTTGATAGGCAGACCAAGTTAAGGTAGGTATTTCATTTCTTGTTTTTATTTATTATTAACTATTTTTTTTTGTTTAAGTCACATGTTGAAGGAAAGTTGAAGTACCGGAGATCTTAGCTAAGCAGCATGGCAAAGACTGAGTGTGGGGTTCCCCAAACCTCCTTAATGATTAAGATGCTACTATCTAGGCATATAATACTTAAGGAATATATTTTTCATTACTTTTAATTTATACTTTAGGGACAAAGAATGATTTTAAGTGTAGGGTAAGGAGTCTTCTAGTTGCTTAGGGTGAAGTGTTGCTATAGGTTTTCATTTTTTTGTTTGGATTCTAGTTTTTGATTAAATTTCAAAAATTAGAAATATATTATCTCTGTTTAGTTTAACTTTCGTGGCTGTCTGCAAGTGGGATCACACTTCACCCACCCCATGTTTTTTTTTCAATTCTTTTTCAAGGGGGCACCCTTTGAACCTTATGTCTCTTTTTGGTTTCTAGGATTAAATTTTAGAATTTTTGTATTATAAATAAGTGAGATGTTCTTGCTAATTGATAAGTATGATTACATGATTCAAGTTTGTTGTGAATGTGAAAATATGTATAATGAGTTGAATGACTATTTTTCAGACACCTAGGCTCACTTATATGACTTGTTTGTGATGTTTGCTTAATTTTGAATTCTTGCTATTGCTTGGTTGATAATATATAGAGATCCTTCTTGAATTACGCATGTTCAATGTGTGAGTGAGGTTTTTTCTACATTCCTTATTGCATATTGATGTCTAGAACTTGTCTGGTGTGAGTACAATGCAGAAAAAAAAATATTAGGTTTGGGAGATGATAAAAGGCATTTTTTTGATAGCCATGTTTGGTACCTTTTTTATCTTCCCTTGTTATATGAGCTTAGCTTGCCTCTTTGAGCCTTTAGTCTATCTTTGGTAGCCTCATATGTAGATTATTCCCTTTATTTTAATTAATCATAACTTTTTCCAAAACTTCTAAGCACTTTAGTTGAAAAATTAATGAGGTTATTGAGTGTAAAATGGGAGAAGGAAAAAGAAGTGAAAGTGAAGCCCCAAGAAAATAGCTATTAGTGTGAATAAGTGTATTTGTTATGGTTGGGAGTGATGTAATGAAAAGAAAGATTGATAAAAACTGAATCATGTGTTGATAGAGAATATGCCCTCCTTAAGATTTGTGAACTAGATTAAGGAGATGGGGCAAAATAAAAAAAAGTGGGAAGATAAAAGTGGTGAAAAGTTAGTTGTGTAGAGATGAGTCTAATATAAAGTGTGATGTATTAAAGTGCCTATGGAAAATAGTCACTATTACTGGCAAGAATAGTTCCTACCCATCCTAATCCTACATTACAACCCTTAAAGTCCCATTTGATCTTGATACTTGATGTTTTTTTACTAATGGAGTCCTACACTAAGGGAAAGCTTATGGTACATCTTTTGTGACATGTGAAATATTTGTGACACTGAGAGAAATTTGACTCTTACACCTTTTCTGGTGATGAATTGCATATCTATGCGTGTAACTCTCTTATTGTGAGGATACATGTTCGATGATTGTTCGATGATTTGTATGATCTTTTTGATGGAGTAATATGCATGAGTTTTCAAACTTGTTAGAGTCAATTCTTGAGGCTAGAATATTTTGAAATAGTTGTCATGAGCTATCAATTGTAATATGACATGCTTGGTGTGGAACTTGTTATTGATGTAGTTATCATAGTTATAACTTGGATGTATTACTTATAGTAGTATTGTTGGATCCTTCCTTAGATGGTTCTTGATGGAATGAGTTTTTCCAGGACGAACAAGGCTTTAAGTGTGGGGTGGTGATTTTAGGTGTATTTAAGCACCTAAATGTCATTATCCACGCGTATTTAGCATAGTTTGGAGGACTTCTTTGTGTGCTTAATAAGTTGTTAATAGTGTAATTTTCTATTTATGTGTTGAAATACATGTTTAGATTGCTTAAGGTGCAATTGAAATGAGTTAAGAATCAAAATTATCACATAGAGGTTAGACAAGAAAACTAGTGTAGCTAGCTTAAGTTGTGCTTGGTTCTAATGTTCTTGAACACTATTTTGTTGTGTGCACTAATGCTTGTTATTTGAAGTTGTAGGAGACCATGGATGGTGTTAAGAGCAATTTCGGGAAGCAAAACAAGCCTAAATAAAGTTGGAAAGGCATCTATAAAGTCCAAACTTAAAGACAATTGAAAGGATTTAACTACTAAAGAAACATGGCATTTGGAGCACAAGGGTGTACCATTCCCTCAAAGATCTAGGATAAGGTTGTGCCTCACCCTACGACACAATTGACAATTTTCAATGAGGATCCATGTTAAGAGTGTGTCACGCCCAAGGACATGCACGATAACGGCGTGTTCGCCTAAGGGTGAAGAGTTTTCCATAACTTTCTTAGATAGGCTCTTCCTACTAAAGTTGAGGGAAGGTAAGGTGTAGGAGTTTATAAATTAAAAGTAGGGTATCATGAATGTAAGCGATTACTCACTCAAGTTCACTCAGTTGGCGAGTTACTCTCTAACTATAGTGGCTGACTCTATGTCCAGGATGAGTAGGTTTGTATCTGGTGTATCAGATAGTGTAGTGAAGGAGTGTAGAACATCCATATTGATTAAGAAGATGGACCTTTCTAGGTTGATGGTTCATGCTTAGCAGATTGAGGAGGAGTAGCTTAAGAAAAAGGAAAGAGAGAATAAGAGGGCCAGAACAGGTAGCTTTAACTTTTCTTAGCGAAGGTCGAAAGGCGGTAACCATTCTTAGTTCCGCTAGAAATTTTTAGGTCCAACTTTATCTTTATCCAGTGCACCAGTGTTGAAGTTCAAGCTGGACAGTCGGGATAGAGAACCAAGCTCTAAGTCCTAGGGTAGTATGAACAATGGGTGGACCAACTAACTTTGCAAGAAGTGTGACAAGAATCATTAGGGTTAGTGCAAAGCAGGTAGTGATATGTATTTTGGGTGTATAAATCCAACCCACAAGATATGTGAATGACCTTTGGGTATGTGGAAAGGTAGAAATGATCGCCAGCATGGCCAGGCTAATTTTTCAGCAGCCCCAGTTGGCCTCTCTACTCCGCGAGGCGCCACCTCCAATGTTACCCAGTGGATAATGTCAAAACTGAATTTATGCCCTCTAGACTTGATATGATCAAAAACATTCTCCTAATGTGGTTACGGGTACATTACAAGTCGTCCATATTCATGTTTATGTGTTGTTAGACCCTAGAACTTCACTTTCTTTTATGACTCCTTAAATAGCTATAGACTTTGGTGTCGTTCCTAACATAATAGCAAAGACTTTCTTAGTTTTTACCCTAGTAGCTAATTCTATCATAGTCAGATGGGTATATAGCAATTGCTCTGTCCCAGTATCTCCGAAAGTTACTTCAGTTAATCTTGTGGATAATTCTTCATGCCATTCTCGCCACGGATTGTCTTCACTCGTGTTATGCATTAGTTGATTGGAGGAACAGAATTGTTTATCTCCAGTTTCCTAATGAGCCTATTATTGAGTGGAGGGGTAGTACTTCATTACTTAAATATTAGTTTATTTCTTATCTTAAGGCGAGAAAGATGATATTCAAGGGATGTATTTACCATCTCATTTGAGTCAAGGACTCAAATTCTGAAATCTTGAGTCTTGAATCTGTTTTAGCAGTGAATGAGTTTCCAGATGTGTTCCCTAAAGATCTTCGCAGAGTTCCTCCCTAAAGGGAAATTAACTTTGGAATAGATATCCTTCCAGATACCCAACCTATCTCTATTCTACCTTACAAAATGGCTCCAGTTGAGCTTAAGAAATTAAAGGAATATTTGTATGACCTCTTAGATAAGGATTTCATTAGACCTAGTCTTTCCCCTTGGGGTGTTGCATTTCTTTTTGTATGCAAGACAAATAGTTCCCTCAGAATATGCATTGACTATTGTCAATTGAACAAAGCCATAATCAAGAATAAGTATCCTCTCTCCAAAATTTATGACTTGTTCAACCAACTTTAGAGTGCAAGTTATTTCTCTAAGATAAACTTCAAATCCGGCTATCACCAACTTAGAGTCAATGAATGCGACATCCTAAAGATAGATTTTAGACCTAGATATGGTTACTTTGAATTCCTAGTTATGTCTTTTCGACTAATAAATGCTTCTGCAGCTTTTATGGACTTGAAAAATAGGATGTTCAAACAGTACTTGGACATGTTCATCATAGACTTCATTAATGATATTCTCGTCTACTCCTATAGTGAAATTTATCATGTAGACTACTTGAGGGTTGTATTGCAGACCCTTAAGAAGCATCAGTTATTTGCTAAGTTCAGTAAATGTAAATTTTGGTTGATATCTGTAGCTTTCCTTTGTAATATTATCTCCGATGATAGCATTCGAGTTTATCCTTAAAAGACTAAAGTAATGAGAAACTAGACTAGACCCATCGCTTCATTTTATATTAGGAGTTGCTTGAGTTTGGATGGTATAGATGTGTTGTTGAAGGGATTTCTTCTATTGCTTCTCCCATGTATCGATAGACACAAAAAAAAGTCAAATTTTAGTGGTCAGATTCCTACTAGAAGAGTTTTCAGGAGCTAAAGACCAACTCACTTCTGCTCCAGTCTTAACTTTGCTAGATGGTATAGATGGGTTTGTAGTGTACTGTGATACTTTTAGAGTTGGTCTTAGTTGTGTATTAATTCAGAGAGGTAAGGTCATAGTCTATTCCTCTAGATAACTTAAACCCTATGAGAGGAATTATCCAACCTATGACCTTAAGTTGGTAGCAATTATCTTTGACTTAAAGATTTAGAGGCATTATCTTTATGGGTTTCATGTTGATGTATTCACAGATCATAAGTGTTCAAGAAGAAAGACCTAAATCTTTGTAAGAGAAGGTGGATTGAATTGTTGAAAGACTATGATATGAGTGTGTTGTATCACCCGAGTAAGGCCAATATAGTGGCAAATTCTCTTAGTAGATTGTCTATGGTTAGTGTTTCTCATGTTGAGGATGATAAGAAGGAGTTAGTCTATGAAGTTCATCAGCTTTCTAGGCTAGGTGTTCTATTAGTTGATTTGGTAAATGGTAGTATATGGGTTTATAATGGTTTGGAATCTTCATTGGTTGCCAAACTAAAAGAAAAGTAAAATAGGGATCCTATATTAGTCAAGTTGAAGGAGATAGTCAGGGATCAGAAGGTCGAGGTTTTCTCCCAAGGGGAAGATGGTGTGCTTAGTTGTGTTTTCTTCCAAGGGGGAGATGTGTGCTTAGTTGTCAAGGTATGTTATTTATTCTGTGTGTTGATGGTTTGAGATAGCGAATACTAGCTGAAGCACATGTTGCACGATATTTTATCCACCCAGGAGCCACTAAGATGTACCATGATTTATGAGAAATATATTGGTGGAGTGGTATGAAGAAGGATATTGTAGAATTTATAGATAAGTGTTGAAATTGTCAAGAGGTTAATCTTGAGCACCAAAGGCCTAGTGCATCCAGTGTTCCATGTCTCCTTGCAAAAGAAGTATATTAGTGATTCAACCTCTATTATTTCTTTAGAGGGCATGGATGTGAAAAATAGTCTCTCATACCAAGAAGTCCCAATTGAGTTCCTTAATCATCAAATTCGTAGGTTGGGGAATAAAGAAGTTTCCTTGGTTAAGGTTCTATGGAGAAATCAGTCCTTCAAAAGAGACACTTTGGAAGCAGAAGCAGATACGAGCCCAATATCTCCATCTATTCTCTATGAATTCAAACTCAGCTTGAAGTAAATAGTTTATCTTAAATTGACTGTTGCTTTCTATTTTAGTTATATATATAACAATCCCCATGTCATTTCATGCATACATAAAATCAATTCAGTCCATGTATCATGTTTTCAACTCAGCTATTTAATCATGATTCAAAGTATCCAGTACATGATCTCAGCTTTCCTTATATCCCATCTTAATCAGTTTCATTCGAGGGTGAATGATCCCAAGGGGGAGATATTGTAATACCCTATAAGATTTTAGGATTATTTAAGCCCTTAGTTGCATGTTTAAAGGGTCCAAGGCATGAAGTAAGGGACTTAGTCACTTTCAAGACCTCAAGATTTTAAGGAATTTATTTTTGGCTTTTTCGAATCCAAAATGTTAATTTTTGAGTTGAAACATATTTAGGGATTTTAAAGGGGTATCCTGAAAGTGTTTTGGAATTTTTTAAAGGGCTTGGAGGTGTTTTTGGACCACGGAGGCAGCAAGCCTCTGTGATAGGGCCGTGCCATAGAGTCTATCATGGAGACTAGCCTCTATGATACGTAGGTTAGAGGTCCGTATTAGGGTCCATGACATGGAGGCTAGTCTCCGCAATAGACTCCGTGGCACGGAAGCTGCATTTTTACTCTATTTTAACTAAATGTTCAAGGAGTAATTTGGTCTTTACCCCTTACACCCAAATGTCCAATATACAAGTTAAAGCCCTAATAAGGGTATAATTTGCCCATTACTCATCATTTAATATACGTAAACCCTTCCCTTTTCCCTAAGAAAAAATATTCAAGCTTTCTTCCGAAGAGTTCAAGCATTCAAGCTCCAATTTTAAGTTTTCTTTATAAATTCAACCAATTGAGGTATTCGTGGTATTCTTCAATGGGTTTCTTCCACCCATTGAGTCCCAAAATCTATTTGGTTCATGTATGAATCTTATCCTCTTTTGTGAAATTATCCTTTGTTAAATATGAATTTAATCCATGCTTTTCTTAGTAATTTTGAAATCAAGCATTGTACTAAATTTCTCATGTAAATTATGTACTTTATGCTTTAAATCTTTATCACCCATGTCATGTTTAGCCAATACCTTGTCAAGTCATCAAATTATGAATTTAACCATGTTAATATGTTGTCCTCCCAAGTTTAACATATCCCATTTTCAAATTCATGGATTTCATCAGTTTAGTGAATTGCATTATGTTTTGGGTCTTTGAATCATTGATTTCCTTACAGTGTTTTAAATAATGTTATTATATTTAAGTATCACTTAGTGCTAGAGAGTTATGATTACCCGATACCTATGTGTTTTTACATGTTTCCATTTTTAAGTAACAAGGCAGTCAGACCATGATTTTATTATCATATTCAGATTATATGTTCATGCTAAGAACTTATCAGTATAGTACCATGTCATGTTAAGTAAATTATAATACTAGTGTCATTTTATTAGGAGTAACACTTAGCACCAATCGAATTTAGGGATGGAGGCTCCCCCATCAGTAAGGCATGAGTCGTTAATAGTAGTCCTTAAGTTCCAAATCTATGGTGCCACCATAGATTATGAGGGGTCCCCCATCAGTTAGGCATGACACCCTCGTCCTTCGAGACATCAACTTTGTGGATCCACACAGTTAGTCATGTGTTGGTATCGCTAGCAAGGTACCGATACCCTTCCAATTGGGTTTATAGGTTAGACCCCGATAGCTTAGATTGGGTTATGTTGCTTGTAGTCATCTCTCATAGTCTCAGTTTAGTATTTATACTATATCAGATCAGGTTTGAAAGGGTATAGTTACCAGACATTCAGTTATTCATGTTATTTAGATTATCTTAGTTCATGATTTACTTGGTCTTGCATTCTTTTTACATATTCATACATCCATGTTTAGTGTCTTTATGTATTTCAACAAGAACTTACCTTACACAATAGTACATTCAAAGTACTAATCACATACTCTTCTTTTGTGCTATGTTGTCCTATAACATAGGTTTTGATACGGTTCCCTGATCAACCTCAGACAACTCATTTCCTCTCAAAAGCAATAGTGGTGAGTTCTTATTCATTGAGGAAAAGACATTTTCTTCAGCTATTTTATGTACTTTCTGTATATCTGACAATTAAAGTTAGTTAGGGGTTTGTCGCTTTAACTTCTTATGTTTTCAGAGGCTTTTAGACAGGCAGCCTAGTTTTTAGTATTTACCTGTTGTTTCAGACATGTTAAATTAAATTTTAGTATTTATTGTACCAATATTCTTATTAGTTTATCTTCCATATATTCAATTTCATTACTGTTATATTTAGTACTCATAGCAGGTACTAGATCATGGGTTAGCATGGGGTCACTTATAGCCTTAAGCACTGTGTCATGACTAGGGGTATCCTTGGGTTATGTTTAATGCCCTAAATTTTTGGCCATTGAAAATTCTTGAGCTTTGAGCTCACTGCTTTAGTCATGACTCATGGTGATGAGTTATGAGATATGGTTACGATTCCTAGGACCTTGGTTGTAACCAAATTAGAAACTTAGTGGCAAGGTTCAGCTTTGAGTACGAGTGGCTCACTTAAGCTGTGAGGATATGTAATGAGTCGTAGGTTCAAATCGTAGGATGTCTAGTGTTCAATTCATTTGGGTTCTATGTTGTTCAGGACTAGACCTTATAAGTCATAATATCTCATTACGAGTGGGTTAGTGGACTCGTAAGGTGCGGAGTGTATGGGGGTCTAAGTCACTATCTTTGTTATGGCTCATGGTCATGAGTCATAATATGTGGGTACGAGTCAAGAGGTTGACTTGTAACCAAAGACGGTTTTTTCCCAGCATTTAAGTCAAGGGCTTTCTGGACATCTCCCTTCTTGTCCAACTTAAAATCCCCATCTTATAACTTCTTTAGGTAATCATTAGCCATCATAAATACATCAAATAACCTCTCAGAACACTCCCAAATCTTCAAGTTTAAGAACACTAAGGGTTTTTATCAAGATAATAAATTGGGCTTCCAAGGGTGATTTCTCTCTGTACTTCTTAGTGATTGTGGCATGTTACTCTTCCCTCATAGTTAATTTTTAGAAAACATGTGATTTAAAGTATTGTTCATAAGATTATTGATTTGTCTTTAGAAATACAGGTTGGGTTGTTTTGAATGTTATGAATTGGACAATATTTCTCATGATTTATATAAATGATTTTCATGATTTTAATGTGGTTTAAACTTATGGGTGCATGGGTATGGTGAATAAAATGGAGAATTATGACTTTCCAAACTTGTGACTTTTGAAGTGGTTTTAACCCCAACCCCATAATGTGAATTGGTCTTGAGTATGAGGACTGTGGGAATTTGTAGATTTGAACTAGTCTTGAACTATTGCATGATGGTATGATTTAATGAACAAAGGAATTCAGTGTTCCCAAATGTGTATTAATGAACAGAGGGAGTTGTCCTTCCCAAGTTAATGGAAATTTCTTTGGGATGATGTGCTACCTCGCAAGTATAGTTTATATAACGATGCAAATAGTGTATGCCTAATATGGAATATGGTAAATGAATGGTGAATGTGCAATACTTATTTTATTTGGGATTTAATAAGGGTTATGTCACTTAGTCTTGAAAGTAGAGGTTCAAGTAACCAATACTAAAAACTGCATTTGCCGATGCGAGGGTCAAAGTGACCACAGAGGTTGAAGTCCCCCTTATTGTTATTTTATGATTAATAAGGTTTGAGTCCCTCATAAATTATTATGTAATCAGGTGCTTAAGTCACCTTTGTATACGTTGGAGGGTTCTAGTCCCCCATGTGCTTATATATGAGATTATTTTCTAATTCATTATTATTCTGGTTGAAGTTTGTTACTTTATTGGGTTATGTCATTTCTAGTGAAGGGATCAAGGTGGATCCACGTAAAGTTATAGTGGTTAAGAAATGGCCTAGGCCTACAACTCCAATCGATATTTTGAGCTTTTGGGGTTTAGCTGATTACTATAGGAGATTTGTGGAGAGTTTCTCAACTATAGCTGCCCCGCTGACTAAGTTGCCCTAGAAAAAGGTAAAGTTTTTATGGTCTGACGCATGTGAGGGTAGTTTCTAGAAACTGGAATATAAGCTGACTTTAACTCAAATTTTGACTTTGTGTGAATGCACTGATAGTTTTGTTGTCTATTGTTATATAGTCCGTGTGGGACTTGGTTGTGTGTTGATGCAGCATGGTAGGATGGCGGCCTATGCTTCTAGGCAGTTAAAAAATTATGAGAGAAATAACCTGACTCATGACTTAGTATTATTAGCTGTAGTATTCACATTGATAATCTAGCATCACTATTTGTATAGAGTCCATGTAGATATCTTTTCTAATCAAAAAAGCCTATAGTATGTGTTCATCGAGAAGGAGATGAATCTCTGGCAAAGAAGGTGGCTTGAGTTGCTAAAATATTATGACATGAGGCTCCATTACCACCCAGGTAAAGCTAACGTAGATGTTGATGCTCTTAGCAGGTTATCTTTGGAAAGTCTAGCTCACGTGGATGATGATAAGAGAGAATTCGTAAAGGATATTCATTACTTTGCTAACATTGGAGTTCACCTCTTGGACTCTGAGGATGGTAGTATGTTTGTGCAAGAGATAGCGAAGTCATCCCTTATTGCTGAGATAAAGGAGAAATATGTACTGGATCATGTCTCAATAAAGATCAAGGAAGATGTAGGTCAATAAAAGGCTATAGCTTTTGAGATTTGTAGTGCTGGTATCTTGAGGTACGAAGGCAGATTATGTGTTCCCAATATAGATGGGTTGAGTGAGATGATCTTGGTCGAGGCACATGAGTTGCGTTATGTCATTCATCTCGGTTTGATAAAGATGTATCATGATCTTAAGGAGATTTACTGGTGGAACAATATGAATCAAGATGTGGCAAGTTTTTTGGCTAAATGCTTGGTGTGTCATCAAGTGAAGGTTGAGCACTTGAGGCTCAGTGAGTTGGCTCAAGATATTGAGTAGCCTATGTGGAAGTGGGAAGTGATTTTTGTTACCGGTCTTCCTTGATCTCAAAATCATTTTGATTCGATTTGGGTCATCATCCATAGGATGACCAAGTCTGCTCACCTCTTGCTAGTGAGGACTAATTATTCGACAAAGGATTATACAAAGTTGTTCCTCCAAGATATTGTGAAGTCGAATGGGGTGCCTATTTCTTTCATATCAAATCACAATACTCAATTCTCATCATATTTTTAGTATTTCTGTCAGAGATTTTTGGGAACTAAGGTGATCCTTAGAACTATATTTCACCCATAGACGGATGGGTTAGCGGAAAGGATGGTTCAGTTCTTGGAAGATATGCTTTGGGCTTGCATGATTGACTATGGTGGTAGCTGTCTCGATCACTTGCCTCTAATAGAGTTTTCATATAATAATAGTTATCACTCTTGCATTAGTATGGCTCCTTTTGAGTCATTATATGGTAGGAGGTCTCATTATCCTATTGGGTGGTTTGAGGTTGGTGAAGTAGATATATTTGGCTCAGATTTGGTTCACTGTGTAATGAAGAAGGTAAAGGTGATTCAGGATTGACTTAAAGTTACCCAAAATCACCAAAAATCCTATGCGGATGTGAGGCGTAGGGAGTTAGAGTTTGAGGTTAGCGATTTAGTATTCTTCAAGAATGTCTCATCAAGGGAGTAATGCGGTTTGGGAAAAAGGAGAAGCTTAGTTCCTGGTATGTTGGCCCACACTTGGTTTTGAAGAGGTTTGGTAATGTTGTGTATGCATATGAGTTGCCTTCCAGTTGGAGCTCTATTAATATGGTATTTCATGTGTTAATGTTGAAGAAGTGTATGGGTGATTCGTCGCTGATTGTACCTTTTAAGGATATTGGTATTTTGAATTCCTTGTCTTATGAGGAAGTTCAGATTGAAATCATGGATCATCAAGTTTGTCGATTACGGATGAAGTACGTAGCTTCGATAAAGGTTCTATGGAGGAACCACAAGTTTCAAGAGGCTAATTAGGAAGCCGAAGAGGACATGAATTCCAAATATCCATTCTTGTTTCCTGCTCCGAACAATGGTGCATAAGATATGTGTTATTCTTAACATCTTTGATTTTTGACTTTGTTAATGAAAAGGGTGATTTCCTTAACATCTTTATTTTATGAGTTTGTTAAAGGTAAGAGTAGGGGAATATAGAGTCAAATCGTGCTAGCAATTGCCTTGTCTCGTCATTTGAGGATGAATGATCCAAGTGGGGGAGAATGTAATGCCATAGATTTTTGTCCCTTGAAAAATCTTGAGCTTTGGGCTCACTGCCTTAGTCACGACTCGTGGTGATGAGTCGTGATATGTGGTTATGGGTGATAGGACCCTGGTCATAATAAAATTAGAAACTTAGTAGCAAGGGTTTGCTCTAAGTACGAGTGACTGACTATGAGTCGTGAGATATGTTACAAGTCATAGGTTCAAATCATAGGATGTCCAGTGTTCAATTCATTTGGGTTATGTGTTACTTACGACTAGACCTTACGAGTCATAAGATCTCATTACAAGTGGGTTAGTGGAGTCATAAGGTGGATAGTGTATAGGGGTCCTAGTCATTATCTTGGTTACGACTCATGGTCATGAGTGGTAATACGTGTTTATGAGTCAAGGTGTTGACTCATAACCAAAGGCACCTTTTTCCCAGCTTTTAAGTTGACGGAATTCTATATATTTTCCCTCTTGTCCAACCTAAAACCCACGTCTTATAACTTCTTTAGGTCATCATTTGCTATCATAAACACATCAAATAACCTCTCTGAGCGCTATCAATTCCTCATGGTTAAGAACACTTAGGGGTTTCATCAAGCTAATTAATTGGGGATTTCAAGGGTGATTTCTCTCTGTACTTCTTAGTGATTGAGGTATGGTACTCTTTAATCATTGTTACTTTTGCAAAAACATGTGATTTAAAGTATAGTTCATAAGATTATTTTTTTAGTTTTAGAAACAAAGGTTGGGGTTTTTGAATGTTATGAATTGAACAATGTTTCTCATGGTTTATATGTATGATTGTCATATAGGTATGGTGAATGAACTAGGGACTTGTGACTTTCCCAAACTTGTGACTTTTGAATTTGTTGTTATCCCAACCCCATAATGTGAAATAGGTCTTGAGTATCAGAACTGTGGAAATTTGTAGATTTGAACTAGTCTTGAACTATTACATGATATAAAAAGGTATTTGAAATACAATGGTATGATTTAATGAACAAAGGGAGTCAGTGCTCCCCAATGTGTATTAATGAACAAAGGGAATTGTTCTCCCCAAGTTAATGGAAATTGCTTGGCGTAATGTGTTACCTTGGAAGTGTAGTTGGTATGACAATACCAATAGAGTTTGCCTTAATGTGGAATGTGGTTAAATGAATGGGGAATGTGTGATATTTGTTTTAATTGGGCTCTAATAAGGGTTGTGTAGCTGAGTTAAAAAAATGGAGGTCTGAATGACCGATATTGGAAATTGCATTTGCCAATGAGGGGGTCAAAGTGACTAGGGAGATTCGAATCCCCCTTATTGTTATTTCATGATTAAGGAGGTTTGAGTCCCCCCATAAATCATTATCTAATCGAGTGCTTAAGTCACCTTCATATATGTTGGAGGGTTTGAGTCCCCCATGTGCATATATATGATATTCTTCTCTAATTCGTGTGGCTACATGCACTGGGGCCCGGCCAGAGGGTGAGAGTTGGGGCTCATATAGCCAGTAGGTACTATTATATGACAGTTGAGCTACAGAAACTTGGATAAGGTGTTGAAAATCATGTTAAGCCTTGGTATTCGTACTAGTATTAGTGTTGGTATTGTCATTGTTACTAGTATCGTTTGGTATTGGTTATAGACATAGTATAATGCTTTTAAATTAATAATATCCTATTTTGTTATATGTTAAAAATTCAGCTGACTTTGGGGCGTGATATATTTTATTTGGTTAGGTTCATAGGGCGATCTCAGGTCCACACGGTACTTGAGATGCCTGTCATAGATAGGCCCTAGTTTGGGTCATGACATCGTGACATACCAAATTTTTTACCTCTGAAATTTTTGAGTTTTGAGCTCACTGCCCAGGTTATGGCTGGCTCCTCATGAGTTGTAAGGTATGGTCATGAGTCATAGAGAGGGACTCATTACAAAATTAGTGGAGTAGCCAAAGTTCTTATCTTGAGTATGACATAAACCTACTGAGTCGTGAAGACTTATTACGAGCTGTAGGGATCAAGTCATAGGTAAACTAGTGAAGAATGCCAAAGTTTCTGTTGATCTCAAGACTTTACCCTTACGAGTCAAAAGTTAAGGTCACGAGTCATAAGGTGTGACTCGTGACCAAACCAGTGAAGGTTTCCCTCAGTCGCTACCAAGACAACGAGTCTAGGTAATGACTTGTACCCAGCTGTCACAAGACATGACGTGACCTGTAACGACTGGTGACCATTTTTCTGTGTTTTAATAGGGGGCACTTTGATCATTTCCCTCTTCCCTAATTATAAAAACCATGGCCTAACATACCCTAAGGGACCCGATAACTCCTTATTACTCAATCTTAAACTACTCTTAAACTCTCTCTAATTCTCAAAGCAAGGACAATTAGTGTTTCTAAGGATTTGGCTTTTAGAGCTTAAATTGGTGGTTTTCCTCCATTATTGTGATACTTTCAGGCATGTAATCTCTTCCTTTAAACTTAAAGAATGGGTATTATTGTTATTCATGTGGAATTGATTTAGGTTGAGAGTTTTGGAATAATGGTTACTTGAGTTTGATTTTTATGGAAAAAATGCATTTGTTTATGCTTTATTTATGTATTTTCAAACTGTTGGGGGCATGGGCATGGTGAATGGGATGAGGGTCAGGTCATTTCTCTAATTTGATTAATTTGGTTTGGAATTTAGTTTTGGAAATTATGTTCCCACAACCTACTTGCATAATTGGCTTTGAAATATGGATAATCACATGATTTGGTTTACTCCCCTAAAATAGTGCATTCCATAAATAGTCAAATGGATATAATGGTTTTTATTTAAGGCCTTGTTTTCCATTGTATTTGGTTTTAAAGTTGAAACTAGGAAGTTGTGGCATTCCTCCAATTTGATTTAATAAACTAAAGGGGGTCGTGGCATTCCCACAAGATTGATGGAGTTGGAATGGCATAGTTATTAGCTTGCAAGCGTGATGGTGTGATGATACCTATGATATATGCCTTAAAGAATAATTCCTTGGTTAAATGGTTAGGTTGTGTGAAAACGTTTGAATTGGGCTTAATGGGGTTGTGTAGATCACCGTGAAGGTGAGAGTCCCAGAGAGGCCAAAAACTAGAAACCATTTTGCCGGAGTGGGGGTCTTGATGACCATGTGCATAGTGTACGCTATCAATATATATGTGCATCCTGGATCAACGTGGGTTCAGGTCATTTCCTGGTCTTCTTTAGATATCTCTGGTTCATGTAGCTAACACGCACTGGGGCCCTTTCAGCAGGGGGAGCTAAACCCATATTGTCTGTGGGTGCCTTTAGGATGGTTAGAGTTATATTGTCTAGGTTAATGTTCGAACTCACAAACTAAACCTTGTTCCCTATCCTGACATGTTTTATATATATGTATATGTTTATTTATATATGGTTTTTGGAATGATTTTTGAACTGATTGATCATGGAATTATTTTATCTCTCCCCTAAGTTACATGCCAGCGATCACCCCGCTAACCATCCCCGGATGTTGTATCCCCACGCGATGTAGGGTCTGAAGACACTTTTTTCCTTAAGCAGTATTAGGTGATTTCTGGATTTTTCGAGAGTCAGCTTTGAAGGGGTGAGCTTCCATTTTCTGGAATACCCTCAGTTCATAGTCTTGTCTTTACTTATGTCTTAGACTATTTTGGTAGGTTTTTGGCTATGGTCGGGGGCATGTACCAACTTTGGTTGATGTCTAGTTTTTTTGTGGATTTGAAGATCGGATGTGGTTAAATTTAGTATTATGGACTAGTAAATCCTACTCATTTTATTTATCTATCTTGTTATTGTAACAACCCAAAATCACCTCCCGGGACGTCACACGGTGCATAGGGCTACAATTAGCCCCAAGCTAACCCTTTGAGACTATCACTTCTCATAATAACTCATTCAAGAAAGAATACATAAAACACTAGCATTGTCATATCAAATGAAAGAAAATACGAAGGTAATACTCGGTCCAAATTGACCACAAAACTAAAAATCTCAACACAACCACAATCTGATAACTAGTCTGACAAAGCCTCTACTACTCCATGAACTCGAGAGTCGTTGGGACAGGTCCCCAATTGACTCAAACTGAACGGAAATTAATAACATAAACACTTGAATACTGAAATGTCTAAATATAGGTCCTCGAACCATGAGGACTCACCACTGTGGAGATGTAGATAAAGGTACTCGAAAATTACTAATGAGGCTGGGAATGAGAACCTGAACCTACATTGTAAGACAATGTAGTACATAGACGTATATGTGGATCAGCACTTGGGAATGTACTGAGTATGTGGGGGTGTATGCATTTACATAAAACAATATCAATACTCTTTAATCAAATCATGCATAGCATGTAACACAAATCTTTTGAGTCATTATACTTTTGCTTTAAAATCTGTGATCTCCTCTTATTCTCATTACTCATAGGATGAAGGTAGCTTTAAACAATACTTTCAACTCATGCATATATCACATGGAGAGAAAAATTTCTTTATTATTCAAGAACTTATAACTTCTTGAAGTCAAACACTTGCAACTAGGAATCATATGACTTTGGTTTAAAAACTGATGATCAACTCTTATTAGTCCAGAAAACTACTTCCTTCTTTGGTAAATACTCAAAAGTAACTCGTTCACTTTAGAAAATATCTCATCTCAAATATTTAGGGAAAATATTTTATCTCAATGGAAAATACTTTAGTTTAGGGAGGTTCTCTTAACCAACATAAACCATGCGAGCTACATGGAGTCCAACGTTTTGTCCTCCTAAGGAAGAAACCTCACATTGGGGAGAGGCGCCATTCTTTTGCCAAGGAGTATAACCTCAACTCAGTGATCACTTGTCTCGGCCTCAAGCCCAATCATCTAGGCCTTAGGCCCAAAATCTCAAACCTATAGTGGCACGTAGTTCTAGGGTAAGAAACTGTAGTAACTTACCCAACTCCATGCTAAATACTACTCCCTTTAGTTTATCTCACTCATCTCATGAAAATCCACATTCAAAATAATCTCATGGTTCACAAGAACCCAACAATCAAATATGTAATCCCATGTAGTAGAGTGGATTTCAAAACTCTATCACCATTAGGTCAAAGCATTTCTCAATAAATCTCAAAATACTCAATATCATGGGTGATTATAGCACAATAGTTCATAAAATTGCAAGTATCAAGTAGGGCTTAATGACGCATAATTCAATATCAAGTTAAAACTCATCATAATGCATAATAGATAGCATATAGATTCATAAATCATATAGAAATATGGAATTTACAGCAATTTAGCTCATAATCTCAACATACTCATATACTTCAATATCTCAAACATTTCAACTATTAACTTCTGAAGGATTAAAATCATGGGGTATAGACCCAGCTGTAATTTCTCAAGAAAACATGTAAAAATTATCCCATTAGACTTTCAATTCATGGGAAACATCAAAAGCTTGCAACCAATAACAATTGGTGAAAAACTCTGATTCAATTTCATGTAAAATCTCATGAGTTGCAGAAAATTATAGTGTACTTAAGCCTTTGGGCACAAGGTTGAAAGGATTACCCATGTTAAAAACCCCACATATATTAGATGATGAAATTGGATGAACAAGCTTGCTTTTAAATCTTCTTCTTACTCTTCAGAGAGGGTTCTTGCAACCCTTGAACTTGGGGAACTTAAATCTCAACTCAATTTGAAGAGTCTATGGTGAGTTCTTGGATTTCTTGGAGAAGGGTTTTAGATTTGATCTTGAGGGAGAAACCCTAGCTCTCTTTTGTTTTGGATGATGAATGAAGCTATTTTCTTCATTTGGAATATATCAAGGTATAAAATAGAGGAAAGAACAAAAAGCCCTTTTAAAAAAATGAGTTAAAAATACTGAATGGTGGCTGCGATAGTCGAAGCGACGGTTCGTCGCTTCCCTGAAGGTCCATCGGATCATCAGTCGTATGCCGGTCAAAAAAAACACATTGCCTCGATGTGATATTCGTAGCAACTGTCCATCACAACTTTGACAGTCCGTCGAATCATTCGGCGCAAATTGGCCAGGATGAGTCCACACTGCCTCAGTGGCGACGGTCTTAACGACGGTCCATCGCAGTATTGACAGTTCGTTGTCCTTGCCGTTGCCCTTTGGCCGGGAAAGGGAGTTACTTCCTTGGTTATGATGGTCCGACCGACGGTCTGTCGCAGACTTTTCACCCCGATGCCGAATTTGGACGAAATTGGTATCGTTGGAAAGATAATTCAATTGTCTACATCAATATAAGTCAAATTTAAGAAAATTCTACATAAAATTCTATATGGTTTAAACACTAATCACTTGGGAAGTCTCTTCTTAATCTTTTAGTGCCGGAATTACACTTCACTTGATAAGCTCTAAGGCTCGGACTACGAGAGAACTTTGTGGGGTCTTACAATATCTCCCTCATAGAAACATTCATCCTCGAATGTCACTAGTTCGACTAGGAACATAGGAAAACAGAGTACACATAGCTGAAACAATTTGCTAAACAGGCTCAAAATCTTTCTAAACTCTTGAATACCTCAAAAATTGTAAAAACTCATGCAAGAATAGATATATAGCTGAACTTAAGATTAGAAGGGATGAATTAAGGAAGAATAATACCTTTGGATCGATCTAAATTCGCGAAAAAGAGGTGCGGGTACTTGGATCGCATGTCTGCTTTTGCCTCCCAAGTAGCGCCCTTAACTGACTGGTTCCGCCACAACACTTTGACCAAGGAAACCTCTTTGTTCCTTAGTCTATAGATCTAAAAATCTAGGATCTCAAAAGGAATCTCATCGAATGAAAAACTATTCAGAATATCAGCACTCTCTGAGGTATCTACTACAACAGAATCACCAATATGCTTTTTAAACATGGAGACATGAAAAATTGGATGAACGGCTAACAAATCTACGGGCAAATCAACCTCATAGGCTACTTTATCAACACAACTCAAGACTCTATACGGACAAACATAACGGGGACTAAGCTTTCTCTTTTTACCAAACCTCTTCACCCCTTTCAATGGTGAAATATTCAAGTACACCAAATCACCCACCCCAAATTCAAGATTTCTTCTCCTCATATCGGCATAAGACTTTTGGCGACTCTGAGCTGTCTTTAACCTCTCTCTAATCAACTTGACTTTCTCCATACCTTTAAACACTACATAAGGCCCAATCACGAAAGCTTCACCAACTTCAAACCAACCTATGGGTAATCTACATCTTCTACCATACAAGGCCTCAAATAGTGCCATCCCGATACTAGCATGGTAACTATTGTTATAGGCGAACTCTATCATTAGCAAATGCTCATCCCAACTACCTTTGAAATCAAGAGCACACGCCCTCAATATTTCTTCTAGGGTCTCAATGGCCCTCTTAGACTGACCATCTGTCTGACGATAAAAAGCAGGACTCAAAAGAACTTAGGTAACAAAACCCTACTGAAACGCCCTCCAAAACTGAAAAGTAAATTGAGTACCCCTATCCGAAATGATAGACAAGGGAACTCCATGCAGCCTAACTAACTCTCGGATATACAATCTAGCATAATCCTCAACTGTATAAGATGTATGCATGGGCAAAAAGTGTACGAACTTAGTTAGCCTGTCTACAACAACCCAAATAGAATCATGATGACGACACGAAAGAGGTAACCTAGTCACGAAGTCCATATTCACCACCTTCCACTTCAAAGTGGGTATACCGAACTCTTGGATCAAACTACCAGGTCTTTGGTGTTCTACCTTAACCTGTTGGCACATTGCACACTTTACTACAAACTCAGCTATATCCTTCTTCATACTATTCCACTAATAGATTTCCCGTAAGTAACGGTACATCTTGGTAGTGCTGGGATTAATAGAATATCGTGCGCCATGCACTTCAGCCATAATCCTCTAGCTCAAATCATCAACACATGGAACACATAATTTACCCTGCAATCTTAACATGTCATCTCCCCCTTGGGAGAAAACCTCTACCTTTTGGTCCTTAACTGCCTCCTTCATTCTGACCAAACTAGGATCTCTATCTTGCTTCTCCTTTACTTTCGAAACTAAAGAGGATTTGGAACTACTTTGCCCAAAAGTACATCCCTTATCTGAATCAAGAAACCTAACATTATATCTAGCCAGACATGAGCAACACTACCCATAGACAATCTACTAAGTGCATCCGCCACTACATTGTCCATACTCGGGTGATACAACACACTCATATCATAGTCTTTTAACAACTCTAACCAACTCCTCTACCTAAGATTCAACTCCCTCTGAGTAAACACATACTGCAGGCTCTTATGATCAGTAAATACATCAATATGAATATCATAAAGATAGTGTCTTCAGATTTTCAAAGCAAAGACCACAACAGCTAACTCAAGATCATAGGTTGGGTAATTATTTTCATGCGGCTTCAACCGTCTAGAGAAATATTCTATAACCTTACTTCTTTGCATCAACACATAACCCAAACCAATTCTAGAGGCATCACAATACACCAAAAAACCATCTGTACCATTAGGCAAAGTCAACATACGGGCTGAAGTAAGTCAAGTCTTCAACTCCTGAAAACTCTTCTCACAGAAATCTGACCACTGGAACTTAACATTTTTTTGGGTCAACTGGGTCATGGGAGATGTAATAGAGGAGAAACCTTCAACAAAATAGTAGTAGTATCCTGCTAGACCCAAGAAACTTCTAATGTCAGATGAAGAGATAGGTCTAGGCTAATTTCTTATAGCTTCTGTCTTTTAGGGATCAACTCTAATACCTTCGGCTGAAACAATATGACCCAGAAAGCATACAGACCATAGTCAAAATTTATACTTACTAAATTTGGCGAACAACTGGTGACCTCTAACAGTTTACAAGACAGTTATAAGGTGATCTGCATGATTATGCTCACCACAGGAGTAGACAAGGATGTCATCTATGAACACTATGACAAATATATCAAGCTATTGCTTGAACACTCGATTCATTAGGTCCATAAAAGCTGTTGGGGCATTGGTTAGCCCAAAAGACATAAATAGAAACTTAAAGTGACCATAGCGGGTTTGGAAGGCTGTCTTTGGAATATCACATTCCCTTACTTTAAGCTGGTGATAGCCGGATCTAAGGCCTATCTTGGAGAAATAACTTGCACCTAGCAACTGATCAAATAGGTCATCAATTCTCAGAAAAGAATACTTATTTTTGATGGTAACATTGTTAAGAACCATCTTTCTTCCGCACGAATAGAACAGGTGCTCCCCAAGGAAAAATACTGGGCCTTATGAAACCTTTGTCTAAAATATCTTTGAGTTACTCTTTCAACTCCTTAAGCTCTACAGGTTCCATACGGTATGGTGGAACAGTAATTCTACGAGCGTCGAGAAGAAGGTCAATCTTGAATTCTATGTCTCTATCAAGAGGTACCCCTGGGATATCTCCCAAAAAAATATTTGGAAACTCGTTAACAATATCGACTGACTGAATAGTTGGAGCCTCAAACTTAGTGTCTTTAATTCTATATAGGTGACAGATGCAACCCTTAGATATTAACTTTTTGGCTTTGAGATAGGAGATGAAATGACATTGGGAGATACCGAACTCCCAGACCACTCAAAAATTGGCTTATCAGGAAATTGAAACTTGACCATATAGGTACAACAGTCTATAGATACATAACAAGAATAAAGCAAATCCATACCTAGAATAAGGTCAAAATCCACCATGTCTAACTCTATTAAAACAGCAAGTATGACCCTATGAAAAACAATAACAGGACAATCTCTATACACTTTTTTAGCAACAACTGACTCCCCTACTTGTGTGGAGACTAGGAAAGGCTCAGGAATATTTTTGGGACTCATTTTGAAATTCACAGCCACCAGTGGGATCACATAGGAGAGACTTGACTCAGGGTCCAAAAACATATAAACATCAAAACAAAAGACGCAGAGCATACTGTAACAATATCGGGAGAGTCCCCCTGCTTCTGACGGAATGGTAAGGCATAGAATCTATTCTGGCACTGACCACCAATAGTGCTAGATAAAGTGCCCTGAACAAAGGCGGGATGAGAAACATGAGTTGGTGCACTAGTAGTATGTGCCTGAGGTCGGGCATCTCTGTTCCCCTGCCTAGCATACGAATAGTCTCTAAGTCTGTGGCCCTACTTTCCATAACCAAAACAACCCCTCAAATCTGTGAAACACTCATCGGGATGATCCCTACCATACTTAGCACAAGAAGGATAACAGGGCCTGTTCCTAGACATAAAATACCTTCCTTTTTGTTCCTGCCTACCTCTAGGCGTGGGAGAAATAGGTAATAAAGGAACTGGAATAGATGGATGTCTCTAAAACTAAGGGCGGTTTACTCCATGGAACATAGGCTGACTATACTCATGCTGCTCATATCTAGCCCTCTTGTTACCCCTCACTCTGTCTATTTATCTAATCTTATCTGCCTCTATCTACTGTGCATGCATGATCAACCTAGATAGATCCATATCCCTATACAGCATCACAGTCCTACACTCTTTCAGCACCAAACTAGAAACACCTATCGCAAACTTGCTCATACTAGCTCGGGGGTCAGAAATCAAATCAGGAGCATACTTGGCCAACTGGTTGAACTTCAAGCAGTACTCCTTAACAGTTATGGAGCCCTATCGCTAGTTCATGAACTCATCAATCTTTTCTTCCCTTATCACAAGCGGAAAGAACTTGTCCAAGAATGCATCTTGGAATACCTACCAAGTCATAGGAGTAGCATCCTCACCTCTACCATTCCTCCATAATATAACCCAATCACAAGTTATGTCCTTTAACCTATAAGGCGCCAAATCAACACTTTCTTCCTTAGAAATATGCATCACCTACATCATCTTTCTCACCTCCTTAAGGTACAACTATAGGTTCTCACCTACCTTGGACCCATAAAATATTGGAGGATTCATCCGCATGAAATCATGAATCCTAGCCATTACTACATCACCTTCTTACTGATCTACAACTACGACTCAGTTATTGGCCTGAACATTAGCAGTGACTGCTTGGGCTAATGCCTGAAAGGCCTCTCGAAACTCAGCATGAGACACAGTCTCATTCAAAAGATCAATAGCGGGTTTGCTCATCATCATTTTTGTAGGGATTCTCTCTTCGGAGAGGTATTTTCTGAAATAGAGGAGAATGAATTATTAGATAAGAGGGACAACTACATGCATGATAGAATCTGAAAGAAAGAAATAACTTTTTCCTAAAATGTCTTGTAGCCTCTTGCTCATAAATGTGGTGCGCTACACACTTATGATTAAGACTCTACTCAACGCAGCTTGTCAAACTCCCTAGGACTCTTTTAAAACCATAGAATTTGATACCAACTTTGTAACGACCCAAAATCACCTCCCGAGATGTCACACGATGCTTAGGGCTACAAGTAGCCCTAAGCTAATCCTTTGAGACTATCACTTCTCATAATAACTCATTCAAGAAGGAATACATAAAGAACTAGCACTGTCATATCAAATAAAAGGAAATACAAATGTAATACTCGGTCTTAACGACGACAAAACTAAAAAATTCAACACAACCACAATCTGATAACTAGTCTGACAAAGCCTCTACTACTCCATGAACTCGAGAAACATTGGGACAGGTCCCTAACTGACTCAATCTTAACTAAAAGTAATAACATAAAAACTTAAATACTAAAATGTCTGAAGATAGGTCCTCGAACCATGAGGACTCACACTATGGAGATGTAAACAAATGTACTAGGAAAACACTGACGAGTCTAGGAATGAGCACCTGAACCTATATTATAAGACAATGTAGAACATAGACGTATATATAGATCAACACTTGGGAATATACTAAGTATATGGGGATGTATGCATTTACATAAAACAAAATCAATACTCTTTAATCAAATCATGCATACAAATAGGAATGACTCACATGGCTTGAATAAGTCTAAAATGAAAAGCTCAGAAATCATGTATAATGAAGCATGTAACACAAATCTCGTGAGTCATTATACTTTGGCTTTAAAAACTGTGATCTCCTCTTATTCTCATTACTCACAGGATGTAGGAAGCTTTAAACAATACTTTCAACTCGTGCATATATCACTTGGAGAGAAAAACTTCTTTATTTTTCAAGAACTTATAACTATTTTGAACTCAAGCACTTGGAACTAAGAATCTTATTACTTTGGTTTTAAAAACTAATGATCAACTCTTATTAGTAAAGAAAACTACTTCCTTCTTCGAAAAATACTCAAAAGTAATTTGTTCATTTTAGAAAATATATCATCTCAAAGATTTAGGAAAAATATTCTATCTCAATGGAAAATACTTTAGTTTAGGAAGGTTCTCTTAACCGACATAAACCATGCAAGCTACATGGAGTCCAACGTCTTGTTCTCCTAAGGAAGAAATCTCACGTTAGGGAGAGGCATCATACTCTTGCTAAGGAGTATAACCTTAACTCAGTGATCACTTATCTCGGCCTTGGGCTCAATCATCTCAGCCTTAGGCCAGAAATCTCAAACCTACGGTGGCACATAGTTCTGGGGTAAGAAACTATAGTAACTTACACAACTCGGTGCTAAATACTACTCCCTTTAGTTTATCTCTCTTATCTCAGGAAAATCCACTTTCAAAATAATCTCATCGTTCACAAGAACCCAATTGTTGAATCTGTAATCTCTCGTAGTAGAGTGGATTTCAAAACTCTATGACCATTCAGTCAAAGTATTTCTCAATAAATCTCAAAATACTCAAATCATGGGTACTTATAGCACAATAGTTCATAAAATTACAAGCTCAAGTAGGGAATAGTAACCCATAATTCAATTTCAAGTTAAAACACATCATAATGCATAATAGATAGCATATAGATTCGTAAAATATACAAAAATCTGGAATGTACAGTAATTTGGCTCATAATCTCCACATACTCATATACTTTAATATCTCAAACATTTCAACTATTAATTTCTCAGGGATTAAAATCATGGGGTATAGACCCAGCTATAATTTCTCTAGAAAACATGTAAAAATCATGTCATTAGACTCTCAATTCATGGGAATCATCAAAAGCTTAAAACCAATAACAATGGGTAAAAAATGCTAATCTAATTTTATGTAAAATTTCATGAGTTGTAGAAAATTGTAGTTTAAATAATCCTTTGGGCACAAAGGTGAAAGCATTACCAATGTTCAAAACTCCACATACCTTAGATGATGAAATTAATGAGCAATCTTCCTTCAAACTCATATTTTTACTCATGAGAGAGGGTTCTTGTAACCTTTGAACTTGGGGAACTTAAATCTCAACTCAATTTTTAGAATCTATAGTGTGTTCTTAGATTTCTTGGAGAAGGGTTTTAGATTTTATCTTGAGGGAGAAACCCTAGCTCTCTTGTTTTTTGGATGATAAATGAAGCCATTTTTTTTATTTGGAACATATCAGGGTATAAAAGAGTGGAAATACTAAAAATCCCTTTTAAAAAAATGATTTAAAAATACTCAAAGGGGGCTGCAACGGTAGAAGCGATGTTCCATCGCTAGCCTGACAGTCTGCTGGATCATCCATTGTATATCGGTCAAAAAAAAACACACTTCCTCAATGTGATGGTTAAAGCGACAGTCCATGATATCCTTGATGGTCCGTTGGATCATTTGTCACACGTTGGCCCGGATGAGACACAGTGGCGATGGTCTCAGTGATTGTCTATCATCCTGGCCATTGCACTTAGGCTAGGAAAGGGAGTTACTACCTTGGTTGCGATGGTCTGTCTCACACCTGCGCGGCTTCGACAACTCTTAGTAAAACGACCATAACTTCTCACCCTGATGTTAAATTTAGATGAAATTGGTATCTTTGAAAATGTAATTCAATTCTCAACATAACATGAAGTCAAATTCTATAAAATTCTTTATGGTTTAAACACCAATCACTTAGGAAGTCTTTTCTCAAAATTTTAAGGCTAGAATTACACTTCACTTGACACGCTCTAAGGCTTGGACTATGAGAGAACTTTGCGGGGTTTTACTGTTATATGTTTGAAACTCAATTATATCTTTTTATATATATGGAACTTAATTTTATCTTGTTATATGTTTAAAACACATCTCTATCTTGTTATATATTTTGAATTCATCCGCCGGTAGATGTATTATATTGTGGTGTGCTAGGTTAATGGGGGTGGTATCTAGTCCTTGATAGACTTGAGATACCCATCATGAATAGGCCCTAGTTTGGGCCGTGATAAGCTTGGTATCAGAGCCTAAGTTCGTATTCATTGGGTATCCATAAGGCCATGTCAAGTAAAGTATCTTTTATGGGTGTGTAGGATGCTATATTTACAAAATAGAGGCTCGAAGGCCTTTAGGAATATTTCCCTTTCTTATGTTATATTTTGGTCTATAAACTCTAGGTTATTGAAATCTCCTCTAATTTCATTTGTTCATATTTTAGATCATGTCTCCCCAAAGATCTAATTCTTATGGAAACTCCTCTATTCCACCTAAGGACAATATGGACAGAAGTCATTCTACTTATAGAGTACATACCTAGTCTAGGGTCCCTGCTCCTGCTGCCCCTATGGAGTTCCATCGATCCCTACCAGTCCTTTCTAAGCTTCTCGGGCTAATGATGTTCCTACCCCACTACCCTAATGATATATTTTTAATGTCAAATTCCATTGATCTATTCATTTACCTACTCAGTTTGTGACTTCTCAGTCTTATCAACTGGACCATGTTAGTTCTGTTGCTCTATCTTCTGAGGTCACTATAGTGGGTCAGTTTTAGAGGTTAAATCATTTGACCTTTACTGGACCTAAGGTCAAAGAGGATCCTTAATGGTTCATTGATAAAATAGAGAAGATATTTAGGGTAATGCATGCTACTTATCTAGAATCTGTGGAGTTAGTCGCATATCCGTGTAAGGATATGGCGTATTAATGGTATGAGAAGTGGGAGCAGTTGAGGGGTAATGATTCTGAGTAGGCTATATGGGAGGAGTTTTTAGGTGCTTTCCTTGGTCATTTATTTTATTAGGAATTTAGGGAGACTAACGTCGAGGAGCTTGTGAATTTAAAGAAAGGAAAGATGATTATGAAAGAGTATTCATTAAAATTCAACTAGTTGTCCTTATTCTCCAGAGATTATGTCTAGTATGAGGGAGAGAATAAGAAAGTTTACTTCAGATTTGTCTCGAGACTTGGTACTAGAGTGTAAGGCCACAACGCTAAATAATGACCTGTACCTCTCAAGACTTGTAGTATATATACAGTAGGTTGAAGATAAAAAATAAAAAAGCAAAAATAAGAGAGAGGTAGAATAAGAAGTTTAGATATTTAAATAAGGGTGGAGGCCAATAGATTTATAGTAGAGATGGTAGTTAGTGGGGCAAAAAAAACTTAGGGAAACTCTGGTTCACGTTTGATGGCTAGTACTCCTTATCCTAACATCTGGTGAGAAACACTTTCAAACCGACAGTGGGTTTAGGGCATAATGTGCCCAGTCTTAGTGTAGTAGAATTTAGTTAGCCCCGTCCTATCCCCCTTGTAGATTTTATGGACAAATGCACTGTGGTTATTATGGGGAAAAGGAATTTGTGTTTCAAATGTGGCCAGCCTAGTCATATTTAGAGGAACTTTCCAACAACATATATTGCTACTGGAGCTAATAAGGTTCCAATTTCTACTTCATCAGCTCTTGTTCAAAAGAGTGCTATTTCTAGTACCGATACTAGTCAAAATCAATTTTATGCTCTTGCCACCCATTAGGTATCTTAGGCATCCCCTGATATTGTTAATGGTATGTTCTAGAATTTCTCTTATGATGTATATTGTTTGCTTGATCTGAGGTTCACCTTTTTTTATATGACCCCTTATGTGGCTGTTCATTTTGGTTTCAGCTTTGGGTACATTTCTAATCCATTATTTGTGTCTACCTCGACGGGTGATTCAATTATGGCTATAAAGATCTATAAGGGTTTCGTGGTGTCTATTTGTGGTAGAAAGACATTGGTGGATCTACTTAAATTGGATATGGTAGATTTTGATATTATCTTGGGGATGGATTGGCTCTATTCATTCTACGTTTCACTAGATTGTCAAACTCGTAAGGTCAATTTCCAATTCCCTAATAAACTGATAATAAAATAGAAGGGAAGCTCCTTAGTACCTAATGGAGGATTTATTTTCTATCTTCAAGCTGAAGTTGATTTCCAAAGGGTGTCTTTATCATTTGGTTTAGGTTAGAGATTCTAGTTCTAACGTTTCCTCTTTACAATCTATCCCTGTTGTTAATAAGTTTCTCAATAATATTTTTAGTATTTCTCCCAATATCGAAATAGACTTTGGATTGATCTTCTGTCAGATACTCATCCTATCTCTATTTCTCCTTATAAAATGGCTCCGACTAAGTTGAAAGAACTTAAGAAGTAGTTAAAAAATCTGCTTGACAAGGGTTTTATCCATCTTAGTATGTCCTATGGGGTTTTCCCATGTATTTCGTGTATAAGAAAGATAGTTCCCTTTGGATATGTATGGACTATTGGCAGTTACATAAGGTAACTATGAAGAATAAGTACCCCCTCCCAAGGATTAATAACCTTTTTAATCAGCTTCAGAGTGTTAGATGCTTCTCTAAGATTGATCTTTGGTCAGGTTATCATCAGTTAAATATTAGAATGGTGGATATGCTTAAGACTATTTTTCGTACTCAATATGGTCACTATGAGTTTCTAGTTATGACATTCGGGTTGATTAATTCTTTGGCTATATTTATGGATCTTATAAATTGGGTATTTAGATAGTTTTTGGATTTGTTCATAGTTGTGTTTATTGATGATATCTTGGTATACTCTAAGAGTGAGGAGGAACATTCTAATCACCTCCGAGTAGTTTTATTAACGCTTAATGATCAAGGATTGTATGCTACGTTTTCGAATTGTGAGGTTTGGTTGAATGTTATGACCTTCTATGGTCATGTTGTTTCCAGTGAGGGGATCATGGGAGATCCATAGAAAGTTGAGGCAGTTAAGAAGTGGCCTAGGCCCACGACTCCAACCAACATTTAAAGCTTATAAGGTTTAGCTGGACATTACAAGAAGTTTGTTGAGAGCATCTATTCTATTAATTCTTTATTGACTAAGTTAACTCTTAAAAATATAAAGTTTCTATGGTCCGATGCTTGTGTAGGTAGTTTTGAGAAACTAAAAGATAAGTTGACTTCTGCTTTGATTTTAACCATGCCCTAGGGTACAAATGGTTTTGTTGTTTACTGTGATTCATCTTGTATGGGACTAGGTTGTGTCTTGATGTAGAATGATAAGGTTGTAGCTTATGGTTTTAGGGTGCTCAAGGTCTATGAAAGGAATTATCCAACTCATGATCTAAAGTTTGCAGTTGTGTTGTTTGGGTTAAATATTTGGTGCCATTACTTGTATGGGGTTCATGTTTATATCTATTCAGATTGTAAGATCTTACAGTATGTGTTCATCCAAAAGGAGTTGAATCTCAGGCAAAGGAGATGGCTTGAGTTGCTCAAGGACTATGACATGAGTCTTTATTATCACTAGATAAAGCTAATGTGGTTGTTGATGCTCTTAGCAGGTTGTCTATGGGTAGCTTGTCTCACATAAATGAGGAAAATTAGGATTAGTTAAGGATATTCACCAATTATCTTATCATGGAGTTCATATATTGGATTCTAAAGGTGGAGGTATGATTGTTCAAGAGGTGGTGAAGTCATCTTTTGGTACTGAGGTGAAGGAGAAGTAGGTTTTAGATCCCATTCTTATGTAGATTAAGGTTGGTATAAGTCAACAAAAGGTGATGGCTTTTAATATTAGTGGTGAAGGCATCTTGAGTTGCCAAGGTAGATTGTGTATTTCAGATGTTGATGGCTTATAAGAGAGGGTTTTGACTAAGGCTCTTGAGTCGAGGTATACAGTTCATCTAGGTGCGATCAAGATGTATCATGACTTAAAGTAGATCTATTAGTGGAACAACTTGCAAAGAGATATGACCAACATTGTGGCTAAGTGTATGCTGTGTCAGCAAGTGAATGTTAAGCACTTGAGGCCTGGTGGCATATCTCAAGAGATTGAGTTGCCTATGTGGAAGTGGGTGATAATCAACAAAGATTTTATTACTGGTCTTTCATGTTCTCGAAATTAGTATAATTCGATTTAGGTCATCGTGGATAGGATGACCATGTTTGCTTACTTTTTTCCTGTGAAGACTACTTACTCTATAGAGGATTATGCTAAGTTGTTTATCATGGAGATTGTCAAATTTCATGGTACTCTAATTTCCATTATTTCAAATCGAGGAGTTCTCTTCTCACTTTTGGAATTCATTTTAGAATGGTTTAGGAATGCGGGTGAACCTTAGCACTACGTTCCACCCTTAGACAAATGGATAAGTGGAAAGCTCTATTCAGACTTTGGAAGATACGATAAGGGCTTACGTGATTGATTTTGGTGAAAGTTGGGTTGACCACTTACCTCTTTATGATAAGGCCTTTACTTTTAAGGCCCTTTATGGCCCTTTAAGGCCCTCTCAATGAGTTTTCGTATAATAATAGATACTCTATCATTGGGGTCAAGGAATTCCTCTAATTTGATGATTTTGGTTTGGAATTTGGTTTTGGATATTATGTTCCCTCAATCTACTGGCATAATTGGCTTTGAAATATTGATAATCACATGATTTGGCTTACTCCCCTAAATTAATGTATTGCATAAATGGTTAAACAGACAAATGGTTTCTTTGAAGGCTTTTTTGGCCATGATAATTGGTTTTATAGTGGAATCTAGGGAATCGTGGCATTCCCTCAACTTGATTTAATAAACTAAAAGGGATGGTGGCATTCCCCCAAGATTGATGGAATTAGAATGGCATAGTTATAAGCTTACAAGTATGATGGTATGACGATACCTATGATATATGCCTTAATGGATATCTTTGCTAAATGGTTGGGTTGTGTTAAAATATTTTAACTGGGCTTACTAGGGGTTGTGTAGCTCACCGTGAAGATGTGAATTCCATGGAGGATGAACAATGGAAACCACGTTTACTAGTGTGGGAGTCTTGATGACTGTTCTTCCTTGGACATCTATGGTTTTTGTGTCTAACATGCATAAAGGCCCTTTAAACAAGAGGAGATAAACCCATATAGCCCGTGGATGCCTTTAGGACGGTTAGACCTAAACAGTCCAGGTTAATGTTTTAACTCTCATGCTAAACCTTGTTCCTTATCTTGGCATATTATATATATGTATATGATTGTTTGGATATAGGTTTTTGAAAGATTTTGGGACTGATTGATCATGCCATTATTTTATCTCTCCCCTGAGTTACATGCTAGCACTCACCTTACTAATCCTCCCCGAATGTTGTATCCCCAGGTGATGTAGGTTCAGAAGACACTTTTGTTTCCTTGCGTAGTGGTAGGTGATTTCTAGATTGTCCAAGAGTCATCTTTGAAGTGGTGATATTCCATTCTCCAAAAGACCCTCATTTCATGTTCTTGTTTTTACTTATGTCTTAGACTATTTCGGTGGGTTTTTGGCTATAGTCAGGGGTATGTCCCAATTTTGGTTGATGTTTGGTTTCTTAGGGGATTTGTGGATAGGATGAGGGTGCATTTGGTATTATGGACTCTTAGATCCTATTCAGTTGATTTATCCATCTTGTTATAAGTTCAAAACTCAGTTCTATCTTGTTATATGTTTGAAACTCAACTCTATCTTGTTTTTTGTTCGAAAGTCATCCATTGGTAGATGTGTTGTATTATAGTTAGATAGTTTAATAGGGATGGTCTCCAGTCCTTGGTGGACTTGATTTACCCGTCACAACTAAGCCCTGGTTCTGGTCATGATAGGTGTTTGAACTGAACCTTTACCACTGGAATTTCCCTAGAATACAACTGCCTGATATTTTTTTCTAGAATAGCAACTAGATCCTACACAAAATTCAACCTATCATCCAACTAAATTGGGTCCAACTAGAGAACGTAAGACTTATCTTAAATGTAATATCAAAATATCAACACAAAGAAAATAGGGTGTGGCAAAAAATGCTAGAGGCAAGGACAACTCATAAGCTATATCTCTAACCTTCTGTAGAATTTCAAATAGCCCGATATACATGGGGTTGTACTTGCCCCTCCTCTAGAATCTCATCACGCCTATTCTGGGTGATACTCAAAGGAAGGCACAGTCACTAACTCCAACCTCTAAAACTCAAAACTTGAGGTTGGCGTAACTCTTCTACCTACTTTAAATTGCCCATAGCCTATCTTGAATCATCTAAACCCTATCCAAAAAATCCCAAACCAATTTTGTACCCCGAGGCTTAGCTTCAAAATAATTAAACTATCCTATCGAAGGTCTTCACGTCCTACCATATTAATCCTTTAATGGTATGATATGGATAAACAAGTATTAACTATTACTATACAAAAATTCTGCCAAATAAAGAAATCGATCACACTGACATCTGAAATTAACCACATGAGCCCACAATATATCTTTTAAGACCTAAATATTCCACTTGGACTTGCCATCGGTCTTTGATGAAATGTGGTACTTAGATCAACCTAGGAACCCAATTCCTTCTAAAAATCCCACCAAAAGTTAGAGGTGAATTTGTAACCTCTATCGAAGATAACAGATACTAGCATCCCATGCAAATGGACTATCTCGAGAACAAAAAAATTGAGCCAACCTCTCTACATTGTAGCATATTTGAACTAGTAGAAGATGAGCAGATTTAGTCAACCAATCAATAGTGACCCAAATATTATCATAACCTTGAGAAATTTGCAATAAACTAATAACAAAATCCATGATAATCTATTTCTACCTTCACTCTAGAATGGGTAGACTTTGAAGTAAACAGCAATTCTCATAAGCTCAAACTTATCCTACTAAATAAACATAAACATTGAGATCTAAAGTCTGTTATATCTCTCTTCATCCTGCACTACTAATAGTGTTTCCTTAAATCTCCATACATCTTAGCTACGCCAGGATAAATAAAGTTTCAAGAACTGTGAGCCTCCTGTAATTTCAACTTAATCACATCACCAACTGTCAAAACACATATATGACCCATAAATCTCAAAACAAATTCTACATCTAGGGTGGCCTTTCTAGTCTTTCCCCTCAACACCTAATCTTAAATTCTATACAAATGGCTATCCTCAAACTATTAAGCTCAAATATGCTCTATCAATGTTGACCTAGCCTTAACACTAACAAGAATCCTTCTTATGTTAGAAATATTGGGTAGAACCAACCTATTTGATACATACTGGATGTCCAAGTCCAATAGTCTCTGAAGAACTAAAAAGAAGGCCAAACTCCACATGCTCACTGCCTTCCTTCTCAAGACAACCGCTACCATATTTGTCTTGCAAGGATGGTATAGAATAGAAATATTATAGTCTATCAACAACTCTATCCACCTGCACTACCTCAAATTAAGCTCTCTCTGAATAAGAGTATGTTACAGCCTGTGATGATCGATGAATAAAGCTACCTAACTGCTTATGTTCACTCCATATAAATCTCCCTGTTTAAGCTATCTAATAGCTGATGTTCACTTTATATAAATATCCCTATTCAAGCTATCAATAGATTTGGTTATCACTAACTTTATTAGGACTATTGTTCTCTTATTTTTATTCATTTGTTTGTGTGAAATTATTGTATGTTGAGCAAGACTTTATTATCCTTTTTTTGTTCATAATACTAAAAGGCTCTTGAAAGATATCGGATAGTGAGAAGGTTTTCTTATTGTAACTTATCTACATCTTTGAGCTCAAAATTTTTAAGGAAAGGAAAAGGTATCTCTCTCTCATTGGATCAATTATTATTGGTCTTGAAATTGAAGTAGCTTGAGGTATGGTAGCTCATCCTTTTGCCTAATTTTTTCTTTTACTGCCTTTCTAGTCTTATCTAATATGCATTGAGCGTTTTTGGCTTAAATTAAAAAAAGGTGTTTGTTTTGAGAAATAAAGAATAAATAGAACATTAGTGAAATTATAATTGTACAAATCCAGTCTAAGGTGATGAAATTTTTTTCTAATTCAGAAAAATTCGAAGGAGATTGTTCAAGGTATTCAGCTTATTCAAGTTTTGGCTCCATATAAGGACATATCTGGCATTGCTTAGCTACTAAAATTTGGGTTTCATTCTCTAATTTTAGATCTTGCATGTCCCTAGCCTTGTATTTTAAAAATATATTCTCCTTTTCTAGGTAAACTTAGCATGATTGCTTAAATTTAATCTATTGTGTCATTCCTCTTGTGTGAAAATTGTACCCATGTTCAAACTGTTAGCCATTAGGTTGTCTGTTGGTTTTATCATTCTAAGTGTTCTTTAAAAATATGAATAATTTTACTGGCTATGATATAATATATTCTTTATTATCCTTCATTTCCTCATTTTGAACAGTTTCTAATTTATCATCTCATCTTTGCTTGCATGAAATCCCTCGATTGAGTCCACTGGACTCTTCCTTGAATCTTCTAAGATATCCTATCCAAAATATCTATTACAAGCCTCAAGATAAATTCTAAAAGGACTTATCTGCAGATATATAAAGTGCTATACAAAACATCGAGATGGTATAAAAGTTATGAAAGCTAATATATAAGATCAAGGGAGGTAATATTGAGCAAAGAAGACTATATCAAAGTTTATACACTTATATAAAATGTATACGTATAAAAGGTATTGAAGAAAATAATAATATAAAACAGTTATATGCAACAAAAACGGGCTTGAAATGTCCGTAAATGGGCAAGCCCAAATCGTGGCAGACTCTAGAGGGCCAAAAAGGGCGAACTCGACTCTAGAAGGGAAAAAAAGGGCCCAACTCTTACTTTCTCCTTTATTTTTAATTCATTTCACATATTTTTTGTATGAATCTAACCTTAATTAATTAATCTAAGTGAATACCCATCAAGTTGATATTTAATCATGTTTTCTACTTGTATTTTTTCTTAAAATATTTTATCATTATTGTCACAGAGTATAATAATTTTAAATTGGTAAAACGTGCTCTTGGTACTTTTTATTTGAATACATCTTTGAAATGAGCTTATATTTGAAAAGTATACAAGAATGATATTCACATTTGCTCATGTGGCTAATAATCATTTGAGTTGAAACAACCTCCTTTTAGAAATTAATTTTCTCAAAAAATCAGAACTGTTATTCATTACTTAGTTGAGTACTTATTTTGATGTAGTATCTCTTTGAAAAATCTTACTTCTTCAGGAAAAATAATGTTGTACCTATTTTTCAGAAATGTTTCATGTTTTCTCAACTTAACAAAGAATTAGTTTCTAATCTAATTCTATTCTTTCAAGAAAATCTCTTCAAGTTAAATGGATTATTTTTCTTGAATAGAATAGATGCCATTATTTTTAAATATTTTTGATAATTTTAGTATTTTAAAATTTAGTAATTTTTTACAAAGTCAGTCAAATTGCCTTTGGGCATACACTTTTTACGGACATTCTTGAGTGTCTTAAAAACCTTCTCAAGACGTTACCAAAATTCTTACCCATTTTCTCTAATTTAAGTGTTTATTTCTATTTTTAAATCTTTAAAATTCTCTTAAAGTTATCTTGATATTCTTTATAATTCTCTTAAATATTTTTGAAATTTTTGTAAGTTTTGAAATATTTTAAGAAGTGAAAATCATTTTCTTTTTAAATAAAATTCCACAAAGGAAATAAAATAATCAAGTTGATTGAACTTTCAAAAAAAATATTCCTCATATATCATTAAAACATGACAGTAACAAAAATATGTGAAAAAAATCATAAATAAATTCATATCTTGAAAATGTTATCAAGGGAGAAGAGGACAAAATAATGATGGAAAAAACAAATTATAACATGCTTAATAGAAATCCTAAATATGTCCATCATTCTCTTCTCCATCATTGTTTTCATTAGAATCAATTGTATTTTCAACATTTTCATTAAGTTATTTCTTCCTTTTGTCAATTTGGGTTCTCTTAGCAACAAATAGATTTAACAAATCTCTAATTTCTCAAGCCTCAAAGTCATCGAGTTTTTTTCTTACCTCAACATGTTGGTTGAAACTGTACTCCATATCCTTCTTTTCAACCATTTGCTCTAATATATAATTTTACATTCAGTTTCAACTGAAAATAGTTTCCAAGTCAGACCAAATTAATTAGGCGGTGGTTATCAGGAGAAGCTAAATAGTTCTTCACTCTATCTTTATCCTAGGTTAGAGATGGACAAGAAAAAATATTCTTTTCTCCATGGGTTAGACAAAATCATACCAATGTCGGTACCACTTAAGAAAGACAATTCTTTTGCTTTCTTACAGAACGATTCTAATATTTTATCTAGAATGGCTTTCTTCTTTCTCGGGTCGACAATCTTAGTTGAGCTAACCCTACTATTGTCATATTTATATAAACAAAAATAAAAAAACTATAATATTTGAGTAATTATCACTCTCTGAATATAAAATAAAAGTGTTTGGCTTATACATTTATATAGATCTCTAGTAGGACTACATACCTAAATGACTGAAATTTGATTCACGTAAGTAGTCCATATTAGTTATCTTTCGAGATGATCTGATGCATTTTGAGAAGTTTTTCAATTTTGGAAATTGGAAAATTTGATGAAATTCAACATTATTGATTGATTAGGATGGATTTCATGACTCAAAACCTTGACATGATGGCACCTACTATAACCCATCAATAGGTAAGGCAAAAACATAACCTAGAACAATAAGTAACAGACTAACAGGTGGAAGAGAGAATATTAGGATAAAAATAGTAAATAAGATGGCTAAAAGGAAAAGTATACGAAACATGCACACAAATAGTTGGGGAAAGAACAAAATATTCAAAACGAATCCGTAAGACCTGGTGTAATAAGTACAAGAGTCACTGAGAATAAGGAGTACTAGACAAGTGCAATATGTACAAAATAGTCCCCAAAAGGTGAAAAATAAGGTCAATCCCATAATAGAGAGAGATCAGCTTTGAATGCGTAAATCTCATCTAAATCTCCGATCAACAGCCCGGCACATGAATGTAGTTAACAACAGTGACTCATACTAGGACCTATATCAAGAAAAAAGATATAGAAGTGTAGCATGAGTATAAAACATATGGCACTCAGTAAGAACTATAAGTGGCTGAACTCAAATAAGGTAAAAGCATAATAAAGTGTGATTATACGCTAAAGGTAAGAAAAGAGGGTAAGAAAGAGAATATTAGGCTAAAGCTACACAATCACAAGAATCATGTCAATAACTCCAAAAGCATAAATAAGAACCTAACCATAAACTAACTAGTCCCTCATAAGCCCAGAAGGTACACACAACAATAAACATACCAAATTGAACCCCCATAAGCAGGTGTATACAAAAAACAAATAATACGAACATAAACTATGTAAAATGGTAAGTAATCTGAAGGAACGCCATGATATGTAATAAATGTATCATATACTCCTCCAACCATTTCCATAAATCATACTAGACTCGATGTGGAAACCCTACCAGAAATCAATAATAAGGCATGCCTAGACTTGAATTAAAGCTAAACATTTAATAAGTGGTAAAATCAGGTGCTCGGACTCAAATTGGGACTAAATAGTCCATTCAATTTTTTAGAAAATACAATTCTCTTAAATTATTACCAAACCCATTTATCAAGTAAAAAAATAGTGCTTTTAGGACAAAATACTATAATGCCAAGGATACAAAACCAAACAAACACATCAGAGTAAGCAAACTAGATCAATGCCAATAATCATGCCACTAATATGCAACCTAGTTATTTTGTAGTCATCTACAACTGGAAGGGGCACTATCCTAAGGTGATTTATCTTAAAAGGAGCGGTAATTCTAGCTACAAGACACGTGAATCCCAACCTATGGAAAGCAACTACCAAAACCTAGACTAAGGAATCTTATTCTACACCTAAGGGTCTTAGGCTTGTTAAGTCAAGTCCCAAAGGAGGAACGACTACCAAGTGTAGGTATACTAAGTCAGAATTATAACCAAAGTCCCCTAACCGCATATAAGATTCATTATCACCTAAATAGGTTATTCAAGACATAATACCCCAACAATAATCAGGATATTATCATTCCAATACATTATATTAGCAAAGTCTAAAACTAGGTAAGTCGTAGCCTACCTGGTCATTGACAAATGCACACACAATATGCTAACTAAAGTTCTTTTACTTTTGAGAAACCATTGTCCGTTTCCATACTATCAAAGTAATCTTGGCATCAAAATGAGAATAACGATACCTATTTTACAAATTTACGTTTCGGGCCAAAAATTGGATCAAAATTTACCCATGAGGCCAACTTACAGAATATAAATTGAACCTATCACATGGTCCCTCAAGGAACAAGGATAGTGTGTTAAAAATTGAGAACGATCAAGGACCAATTTCGAGTCCATAAACAGCCCCAAAATATCAAATAAGAAAAGTGACCTAAACTCAAAGAATTAATGAAATTATGATAAAAAAACTTACAAATTTAAGAGGGAATAATGACCTCTAGAAGGAAACAATAATCTCTATCCTCAATTCATGATCCTACTTTATTTTCCTCAAGGTCAAGGAGTAACAATGGTGTCTTGGACTTGGAAAATGACATTAAAATAAAGGGGAAAGCTTTATACACTAGAAATATTTCTTCATCACATTCGCAGGACCCTTGGTTGCGATAGGGGGACCTTACTGATTGGATGATTGCTATCATGATAGACTACCATATAATCAATATGTACATGTTAGCTTGGTACTGTAACCTTTCTTCGTTGTGGCCGCGATCCTCAACCCAAGTGCAATGATCAAGTTCCACAGAACTTTACGGAGGTCCTTATTGTGATAGCAATGAACTATTAGGGCCTACACTATTTGTTGTGCACTAGCAATTTAACTAAGTTGCAAATTCTTTGAATTGGTCCTCGGGATTTATTTGAAGAATACTGAAGAAAATCAGACATTCTAACCTACCAAAGATAACATTCCAAACTCAAATAAACCATTAAAATTCCCAACTGATGTCGTTTTGAAAAAATGTGTGACTTACACCCACTGCTCTATTTTTATCAAATTTTAACCAATAGCCCAAAACAAAATTGAAAGCCTCAGCACTTGAACTATAGGTCCTCTATCCAAAAATCTATATTCCAAAAGTTATATAATGGTTAGAATTCTCATCTAAGGTTGTTTACTTAATGATTAGGCTAAAGACCTATTTCTCAACTTTAACAGCTTCAAAATAGGAAAACTGACATAAAAACCAAACGAACTGCCCAAAAAACCAAACTATCAATCCCATCAACTTACAAATGACTTAGGGAAACTATAGGGAACTGTTAACTATAGAAAACACATAAAAAGAGAAAAATTAACAAGAGGGTCATGACACGACCAAAACTAGGGCCTTGTCATAAAAGGGAAATCCTAAGCCCAACCCAACCACCAAACGCACACCTTGAGTCAGCTAAAGTCTGAAAATCTAACAAGATAGTGTATCCAATCATATGGTAACTTTGTGATAAGTTTATGTTCGAGAAACCCAACCAAGTCCAACCACCCAATAACCAACCCAAACCAATACGAAAACCATAATCCAATACTATAATAATAAGACAATGTATGTGTATTTATGAAACATAACCAATCCATACCATATCTAAGTCCACAATTGTCCATACAAAGCCTATAGACCAACCATAGAGTACCTAGTCGGTATATGCCCCCGACCATAGCCAAAAACTAAAGTCTATGAAAAATAAGAAATATGTAAAGTAACCCATGGCATGAAATAGATGCCTTCCAAACTATGGAAGCTCACCACTTCAATCCAACATCAACGGTCCACGAAGTAGATCACAAAGTATAAAAGTAAAATGGTCAGTCCCTGCATAGTGTGGGTATACATCCGCTCGAGGATGGGTTAGTGGGTGAACACCAACATACACTCAGGGTATGGATAAAACAATGCCATTTACAAAGCCAAGTAAAACCATCCATAATGTACATAACCATATATAACCATGTCGGAAAAGGGAATCGGGTTTAGCATGCCTTTAAAACCTTTACCTGGGTTGTGTAGCTTATCCATCCTAAACCATCCACGGGCTATATAGGTTAAGCTCTCTCTTCTGAAAGGTCCCCAGTACGTGTAGCCACACGACCAGGGAAGAAACCTGGGATGACTAGTACATCCCCTAAATATAAAGGGTGACATCATGCACACGATCACTAAGGCGAAACCTCACATCGGCAAATATGATTTTCCATTTTTGACCCCCCAGAACCTCCACCTTCCATGGCTTTTCTACATACCCCACCATTATTGCCCAATTAAAACCATTACTAATAAACCAACCAATCCATTAACCATTTATTAACCAAGGCCATTAGTAATGGTATCGTCATACCTACTATACTTGTAAGTACTATCCATAGCCAACCATATATAGATTTAAGGGACTGACGAGTACCCTTCCATTTACCATAGTAAACCACTTGGGGGATTTCATATACCCCACAAGCATAACCTATTTCATAGCCACAAAGGTTTTACCATTTAATCCTTCCAAACCATGTGCACTATTTATACCATTTAAAAGCATATCCAAACCATTTTAGACCATGCCAAACATTTAAAGCATTTATATTATTTAAGCCATTTAAACCATGCAAAACTATCCAAATCTATTTTGGGGTTCCATTACCAAACCAAACCATGAAAGAGTTCCAATAAAAGTTCAATAATAGAGTGGAAACATTCTTTTAGAGATTTTATCAAATATGTTGAGGGCATACCTTTACCAAGACAGAAACCAATGCATAAACCACCATAATTAGGGTTACCCAAGACCCATTTTTTAAATCATAACCAACAAGTACCAACATATGCAAACCATTACCAAAAATATGTAAAAAGATAGTTTAAACCAATATCAAACCATATGCATTAAGACTCTCAATATATATTTTGAAAACCACCATTCATGATTCATAGATGAATATTTAAAACACAATAAACTTGCCTTTAGTTTAAACAAAAAATGAGGAAAGGAGTACATGCCTTATACAAGAAGATTTTGAAGAGAAACATGACTCTTGAGCCCCTTTGAAAAACACTTGTGAAAACCTAGCCTCCAATCTTCAAGAGTAAGTTGTAGAGAGTATTTAGAATGTTTCCATACTTTAATAAGTGTTATGAGAGGATACCAAGGGTTAGATAATGTGATAAGATAAGGGATTTGAAGTAGTAAATGTCTGGTCTACCCTTGACTTAAAATTAAACAAACCACATTCAGAGGTATGACCCACCTATACCATCTGTATCCTACGGTACAAGTGGTACCCCCAAATCATACTTAAGACTCTACCTTTTGGTTTATATATGACTCACACCTCCTTAACTCATAACTAAGGGTACAAGTGGTACAGTCAATCGTATCTACAAACTATATGATGTCTCCCAAAACTACACCTCTACTAGAAGTATAATGCGATAGATTAAAAATATAGTAACCCAAAAAGGTTGGGGTCGATCCTACAGGGATAATATGAATAGTTGCTTGATTTGATGTAATCCACAAGAAGTACAAAAAAGTAAATAAGGGGATTTTGTTATTAATTACAAATAGTAACCAATTTTTGAGTGTTGTCGAGTTGAAATCAATATGAGATGAACGCTAGGTCTATGTACCCCATGGCTTCTCAACTGCATATATTTCTCATGTTCAACCAAATTATTCTATTATTCTGCATGCAAGGCCTACAAGATATGTATTATTTACTACTAGAAGATAAATTTCACCCTTTGACTTGGTTATCATCTCAAGGTGTCGGCTTGTTACCCCTTGATATGGTCTCAGTAATACTTGGTAATTGTATCACTATCTTAATTTTCTTATCCCAATTGCAAGCGTCTTGGTTACTGAATGGATACAATACAGGCAAGCTCAAGATACTGCAACTACTTGAGGCTAATTATTATGAAGAACAATTAAGGTACATGTAGAAACTCAAGACCAATTGAGTCTCACACTTCATCTACGTAGCTAATCCGCTAGGGTTCCCACAACCCTAGCTAAGGAGATTAGCCACTCATGCTTGTCTAAGAAACCATGATTTTCAATGAAAAACATAAAATAAATTGCATAATAATATGATGAATAAACTCCAAACTCTTAAATTGACTAAAATCCTAAAATCTCAAGAACAATTGTCAAAGTATGTAATAATTTGTAATAGCACGTAAAAGAATGTCACAACGCATAATCTAATAAAACATACACCCTAGGGTGTTTATAGAATCTCAAAATATAATAAAAATCCTATTAAAAATTGAAAAGGTAAAGTTAAGTCGGCAGTTAGTACGACTTGTCCTCACTCATATCCTCAGTTTTTGAGTCATATCCTGCCTTGTCGTACCCATTCCAATGTCTAATCTTCCCATGGCTTTAATTCTCTGTTTAGCTTACAACTTTAGCTTACGATTTGTAACTACGTATCGAATCATGTCCTTTGTCCGTATCCACCTGGGACTTTATCTTTTCAAGTCTTGAACACTAGTTTGTATACGATATCACTATACGAGTCATACTCAAACTTTTAATTCATATAGCTTTGGTACTTCATTCCTAGATAGTAGCTTAGGTTTTTTTATGCTCACGATTTTAGAATGCGACTCGTACCCTGGCTTACGACTAGGGATCCTTCAGTCATATCTTTCTCATACTTGGCTCCTCAGTTTGGCTTTTGGTTTTGTTATTCATATGATTCAGTGTATGAGTGACATCGATTGATTATGAATTAGGTGCTGACTCATATACTAATTGAAGTTGATCTTTCCATATCTTTTTCTTCTTTTTTTGTTCAAGTATTGTTTTAGACCTATTTTACCTGCAATTCACACCAAGTTCATCATATCCAATAAAATACCCTAAGTTCCCGCATAAATTCATGGTTTTAAGCATCAAAAGTGTCGTGTCTTCATGCCATATCAACACCTACAAATTAAACTCTTGCATATCCTCAAGCAAAACCAAATTACTAATTTCTAAAATAGAGTTGATGCTTAAACAGGAAGATCTCAAGCAAACCCATCGAAGTGATTTTGAGTTAAATTTCAATCGTGTTGTTCCCCTCTTAATTTTTTAACTTTTCAGCTCAAACTTGCGTATAGCAATTTAGCATATGTAGAAACACAAAGGAATCCAATGATGGCATTACATTAGTAGTAGATACTTAGGCGTAGACATGATTTACATATATCAAACAATCTAGAAACCTAGCAATATAACCCATGGGCACTCACAGTCAAAGAAATCCCCTTCACTCTTCATGGATAGACTCCTCCATTAGGGATATACAAATGACCCTCTCTTAGACAGTCACAGTAGGATCACTAACGGGTGTACAAAATACCATAAGCTTGCCCTTATGCTCTTTTTCTAAGTTGTCAGACAGTCACAGTAAGATCACTATTGGACTTTATTTGGCTTGTAATATAGTCTTGGGGATGGTATGATAGATCACTATTGGACTTTATTTGGCTTGTAATATAGTCTTGGGGATGGTATGATACGTATGGATATTTAAAGTGACTAAGCCTCCTGGACTCTATGCTCTTTTCGGGCTCCACTATTGTTGACTTCTTTTGTTTTCACCTCTTACGTCTCCTTTTTTCTTCTAAGTATATTCCACTTGGGTCAGGTGTTTCTTTCTAGAACTTATTTTTCTTTTTTTTTCTATACCTTGTCCTTTTCTTTCTTTTGTTTACGTCACACTTGCCTGTGTTTCAATTAATTCCCTTGTACACACTTTTCTTCATTCTAGCTTTTATCTTATGCACCCTATAATAATCACCCTCAACTTAGGAAATTTGCCTGAGTTGATGTGCATAGTGTCCCTAGGAGGATCAGGGCCAAAACAGATTCATTGTAAGTTAAATGGGAAGGTGATAGGTATAACAAGAATAATTGGTCTAAAAAGGTTCAAATATTTGGATCAAAGGGATTTGTTAATTTGGTTTAGGCATTTTAGGCTTAAGTGGACTCACAAAAAAGGGCCTATGATCATCTCCTGCCTAACTATCCTAGACCTCTGTAAAATCAATGGGCAAGTTGTAGATTCCAACACAACTGGGAACTCAGTAAACCTTACACACACTTGAACAGGCCTAGATTACTAAGTACTAGTTATCAACTATGCAATAGTTTTGCCCCGAACTGTTATATCCCTAATCCTAATGCTATTATCAGATACTAAACAATTTTACATAACTATATAAATCACTCAATTCATAAAACAACAATTTCAAGGGGCACTACTTTCACATTAGCATTTAAAAAATTAGCACAAATCAGTAGTATTTTATCAATCACAAGGTAAAAACAAAAACAACATAAAAAATCATATCATACATTAGAAATTTTTCAAAATCCATCAAAATCATAATCAAAATATCCACTTCCATAGGTGCACTGATCTACTCCCTATCTCAGTTGCCTGCATCAAACTTGCAAGTCATAGCAGACATTCAGTTTTAGCTACATCTAGAAATTTTCTAACTGCTCCTAAAATTTTTGGTACCCCAACCCTCAACTTTAAAATGTTACACTGTCTGCAGTGTTACAAAAATAAAATAAAGTAAGGATCAAGGTCATACCTAGGTGATTATGGTGCCAAAATATCAACATTAGTACATGGGCCCTTAGATCGGGTCCCACTCTTATTTGCTACTATCCCACCCGGAACTGGATCAACAATAGGAGGGGGCACAATATCAACCCCCTCAGTATCCAAAACTGACACTCTCAAACTACCAGCTCCCATATCCATCTCTTGGACCCGTGTCTAACGGTCCTGCTTATTCTGGATGTTATCAAGTCTGGCCTTTTTCTTCATAGTTCTTGCTTTTTTCTTTTTTTTTTCTCTTCTCTCTTTCTCAATTTAATCAGCCTACTCATCCACTGGCATTGCCAAGATATTTGGCACCTCAACTGTAGGAATCACAGTCTCTACAATAGGCTCACCAACCATTGGCCTCTTAAACAACTCATAACAATCTTTTTTATCTCCAAAATCTCAGTTTTGGCATCGGCAAAAATTAGGCTCCTGTCCACTACCCAACTATTGAGTAATCCTCATCTCAAATACATCTACACACTCTTGGATGTTCCTATCTTATGCTTCCAACTATGGAGTTATCCAACTTCTTACTCTGTTCTCCATATGACTTACTTTCACAGTCAATGTTGCTAACTGGGTAACCACTTTAGTCCATGCAGTCTGGGATATGAATATCACACTAGAAGGTATACTCCATGGCCTAGTTGGAATAGACTAGACTAGTGGTAGGGCACTAGAAGTATCTGCCTTATCTGTGGGTGCAGTCACAGTCTGTGCACCTACCTTAGTAGTCTTAGCTGTAGTAGAGGCATCTGTTTAATCATCTTACGGAAACACTCTTGCCATCGCATCTATAACCTGCCTCATAGGTCAAGCCAGTAGGTTAGCTATATCTTTAATATGACCAATATTAAAAGTCCTCCGAGCCTCAATCATCTCATCAACCTCGGGTATCTCCAACACTTCCACAGCCAAGCATAGTTGTATGATTATGAATGGGTATGCCAAGAATTCCTTATGCTCTGCAACAGCCCAATCTCTCAACTCTCTAGCCAAGTCCTCACCAATATCAAAAGTATATCCGACAATGAAACTAGCTATCATCGCTACCCTTACCGAGCTAGCTATCATCGCTACCCTTACCGAGCTCAGCATATCATCACCTATCGTTGGACATAGCCTATGTTGAGCTATTGTCCACCACAACTTACCCTCAAAGGTGAGAGTGCTTTTTTTTTCTGCTGTGAATTGCAAATGCTACCTACAACCCAAGTAGTATGCTCACCATGTATAGCTATCCTCTCTGCTATCTATCTGAACATTGTTATCTTATCCTCAGTACCCTATGTTCAGTTAGTGATCTTTCTCATCTCGGCTATTCTATAATCCATTTTAGCTGTTCTAAAAAGAGCCTAATATATGGCCTATATAAAAATCTCCTAATAATTTGAGGAGAGATATCAACATGCACTCTTCGAATCACCAGAAAAGTAATAGGCTCGCCTCCCTTCCACAACACACCCTATGGATATTGCCGTTAAAGTTCTCCTTTATATGTTGCATAGAACTCATGAAAAAGGACCTCGCTGTAGCTACCTGATGCTCTTATCATCTAGTCAAACCAATACTACCTGAAGCATTCAGCAAACTCAGCCATCCCTGTAGTAGTTATCCATCTCTCCAGATATAGCACCCTCTTTATATTACCTCCTCAAAGATGAGACAACCCCTTTTTAAACATCACTTGCATGCCATGGTAGCATCATCGTTCTTTAATGGGAATTAGAGTAGGGATTAATGCTAGTGGTGGGTCCTGTCTGTCTTTTAGGGTCACCTCTACTTCTAGACCCTGAAATTCTTCTACACTCTCCTCAACTGAACAAAACCCAGTCTTGCGATCCTCAACATCGTCCACAGGCTGTGGTGTGTGTGGAGGAAAGACAGTTGCATTCTTTCTTCTTGACCCCCTTTATAATGGTGATTCAAACTCTTGGGGAACTGTTTTTTTCCCTTTCAACTTTCCAGGTATCTTTCCTTTATTTTTTTCTTTCTTAGATGTAGTAACGTCATACTTTTTCTACTACTTTTTAATGTGGAGCTAAATTGAGAAATACTGGACTCCTCACTTTTAATAGGTGCTTTCTTGTTTTCCTTTTTAACCACTATTCTAGATGAGGACGTATTCTTTGGAGGCATTTTCCTGCAAGTACGCTAATATTAGTAGCTAAGAAAAGAAAAGAAAATAAAAAATAAAGACTAAAATTCAATGTGCCTTTTCTGAAATGAGTACGAGTGATGGGTACTGGTTGTACACACTAGGTATGAATCGTATACTCGAGTTATATCCTAGATAGTATAGGATATTTATTCACTGGTCATCTTACGACTTCTCCTTACCAATTGGATCGACTGGTTAAGACTAGTGACCAAAAGTCATAAGCTGATTAGAAACTTTTATTCTATTCTCTTTCTTCTCAGGTGGGTATGTTAAGAATGTACGAGTCATAAGGTCAGGATACAACTAGTATGGTTGAGTAGTATCTACTCTAGAACTTCAAATTTGTTAGATTTCCATATTATCGGTGGGTACAAGTCCTATTATGACTCCCATACCAGTGGGTATGAGTAATAAGGAGTTTTGTATCCACTAAAGCATAAAAGTTCAACTTTCAAAGTTTGACTCTAATAAAATTCCCAATATACCCATAACTCTACTCAGCTATATTCAGAAATGTAAACATACAAACACATCAATATCCATTTCTAAATCCTAGTTCCATCTCCATTTTCAATTTTCAACTCAAATCAATAACAACATGTTATCAACTAGCCAACATATGTATAATTTCTTCTCAAACATGTTTATATGGCAAAACATAACTTATTTCTGATTATGAATCTAAGTAAATGAGGTTGGGAACTTACTTGATAAGTGAAAATTAGTAAATCTCGAATTTAGATTGTGTGGCTTTATAAATATGAGTTTTAGCACAAAACTTGAATGTTTGAAAGATGATGGTAGTGAAATCAAGTTGAAAACACTTTGTTTTGTGAATTGGAAGTCAAAAATCAAATGAAAAGGGGAGTGGGTACGATTAGTATCAATTGGGTGACCGATCGAGTCCTGTTTCTTATTTTTAATAGGCACTGGGCTGGGTCAGACTCGAGATCTGACCTTGTAAGTCGGGTACGAATTGTTGATACAACTCATACTCAGGATTATGGGTCATTACCTTGACTTGTATGGCCTGGAAGCTTACCTGGGTTTTGGAGTGGGTATGACTCTTGGTCACAATGTGTAACCAAAGGCTACGACTCATACCAAGAGTCATATTTATTCCAGAACTAAATTTCTTATTCTGATTGATCTCCCAGGTCATTACAACTCCTACTCATGACTCATACCATATAGATATGACTCGTAAAGAGTCTGTATGGTACCTTTTTAACATCTATTGATTTTATCTGCATTCTTTTAGTCCTATACATTGAACAAACACATTAACGTATAATTGAAATAAGTAGAAAAACATGGGTTGCCTCCTACGCAGTGCTTGATTTAAAATAGCGGCAGGACATGGCTAAGTTGGATACTTAGATTTCACAACTTAGCCTCATGGGTTGCCTGATGTTCCATCTTTTAATCACATATTGTGCATCTTTTTCTTGGGAAAATTGCATGTTTTCAAGCAACCAAGGTTGCATTTAATGTTGGATTTTAGTGATTCAGGGTAAGGAGCTAGCTGAAGGAGAAGACTCAAGAAATTAGAAGAAAAACACCACTGGAGGTTAAAATGGTGGACCACAAGTTTTGTAGTGGACCACCAAACTGACCACCAAACCTAAAACGGAATTCATGATTTCAGAAGACCCAGTGACGGTCAAAATAATGGACCACCAGTTTTGGGGTGGACCACCAACCTGACCACCAGATTTAGGATTTTAGAAGACCCACTGGCGGTCAAAATGGTAGACCACCAATTTTGCGGTGGACCACCAACCTGACAACTAGATTCAGGAAGAATTTAGGATTTCAGAATACTCAGCGACGGTCAAAATGATGGACCACCAATTCTTTGGTGGACCACCAACCTGACCACCAGATTCAGGATTTCAAAAGAACCGTAAGTGGTCAAAATGGTGGACCACTAGTTTTAGATAAACCACCAACCTAACCACCAGATTCAGGTAAAATTTAGGATTTCAGAACACTCAGCGATAGTCAAAATGGTGGACCACCAGTTTTGCGGTGGACCACCAATTTAGATGTATTTTTTTTTTGAATTTGAATTTTAAATCCTTTTTATTTGGGAACATATAAATACCCAGTTTTAGGTTTTATTAAGGAGATATTTTATCTTTTATAAGAGTTTTCCATACTAGAAAACATATTGTACGTAGTTTTTCTCTGAGATTCATTCTAGAATTATGGATCTAGATTCCGTTATCATTTTCTCTATTAAGGATTAAAGAACAATAATTATGACTTTTGTAAGTAAATTTTGAATTAATTTATGAATAACACAATGACTTCTTCTCTTTCTGTGATGGAGATGTGTGGCTAAGCTCTCATAACTAGGGTTATGGGAGCCTTGATATGAATTGCTAATTAGGGGTTGTGCATCTTGTAGATTTCCATGATTAATTGATATTGCATCAACCTTTCATTATTTTAATGACTTTTCTTGGTTGCAAACTTGAAAAGTGAGCCCAAGAACAACACTTATTCGGATATAAAAGTGTTTGTTTAGAAAAGAAAGGAATTACATAAATCTAAAGGCTTTAACTTTTGGATAGAGGGTAAATGCCTTAATCGGATCAACCCATGTGAGAATATACTTAAATAAATAATACATTCCTTAAGTTTGAAAGAGTTAAGGGATAAACTACTCATTTAGGTTGAGAAACTAATGGGTATAACCATAGAATTCAACCACTCTGGAAATTAGAATTGTTTATTGGGAATTCAAAATAGTTCACAACCTTGTCTGCTTAAGCATCTTGGTAACCATAACTCTAGTTTGACTACTCTTACTAAATTACTATTTGCAAACAATCGGTATTTGGATTAATTTCTGTGACAAATTTTTGAATACAGTTGATAAATCAAAACCCCCACTTTATTATGGAACCCTTGATCAATAATCTAATAACAACCACATAACTTAGTGAGCATAGTATTCCCTGTGGGATTTGACACCCAACCCAGTTGGGTTATATATTTGATAGTGACCGCTTATACTTTCTAACAAGAGTGGTAATTTGGGTGTATCAAATTTTGGCATCATTGTCGGGGAATACGATTTTAAATTAAGTTTGTATTTGTTAATTGACCTTTGGTCAAGTTTCCTAAATTTTACATTTGTTTATTGTTTTTGATTTGTGAAGGGTAGTTATTGTGTATTCAAAGTACACAGAAATTGGGTGCACCGTTATTACCACTACATCCAAAACCATAGTTAATTGGAAGAATAATAGACCCTCAGAAAGTTGAAAGACTAGCCTCCATGGCTAGAGCCTAGATTGATCAATAGAATGACGGTGAACCTATACGTCATCCTAATCCTAATGATGATCATTTGGGTGATAAATACTTGTTAGATCCTGCTAACCCAAGGCGTGTAGAGAATATAGCTGCGCTGGTGAACCAAAATGCAAACAGAAATCATCCTTTTAGAGCAAGGCATGAACATCAGCCTGTGCAGTTTGATCTTAATGATGATGAGGATAGAATGGATGGAGTAGGTGATACAGGAGCTATTATTCCTCCACCTCTAGCACCAGGAGCTAAGTTTAATATTACAAGCACAATGATTCAACTCCCCCATCTAAAGGGGTTGTTTGGTTGACTCCTAGGGGATGATCCTAATATGCATTTAGTGAAATTTGTCACTATTTGAAAATCCTTTGATAACCTAGGAGTGGGATAGAATTCTATCCAACTATGCTTCTTTCCATTGTCTTTATCTGGAGAGAAAACATTATGGCTCAAAGGAATGACTCCTGATTCTAGAACCAACTGGAGGCAGTTGAAAGAGGCTTTTCTAGAAAGGTTCTTCCCACCTTCCAGGAGGGTACAGTTGAGGGATAAATTAGTAATTTCCGGTAGTTCCCCACTAAAGCTCTTCGTAAGACCTAGAGAGGTTTAAAATAAAGCTGATGCAATGATTGAACCATAATATAACAGATATTCATTTGATGGAGACTCTTTATCGGACTTTAAACTCTATTACAAAGCCAGTTATGGATAATGCTATAGGAGGATCATTTGTTGATCTTACTTTTCCAGAGGCCTCGAAGATGCTTGATCGGATGACCAAATAGAGTAGAGCTTGGCATACCAGGGATTTTTTGGTAGCAAGCCTTACTGTGTCTAGTGGTAAGACTGCAAAGCATAGAAAAAAGACAGAGGAACATAACCAGGACATGGCACACTTAAAGACGCAAATAGATTTGTTAACCAAGCATTTATTATCTTGAAAGACTGTGAAAGTGAAAGTTGTAGGATCCCACGGCAGAGTTGACTCTAATTTGGAAGAAGAGGCAAACTATCTAAATAACTAGGGGTTTTTTTATGGCAATAGCCAAGGGAACCAAGGTCGAAACTATTATGACAAAGCTGGTTATAAAGATAGGGACCAGAGTTAGAAGAATAATAATGATAGGAGTAGACTGTATGTACCTCCTGGAAGTCATGATAATGTTGCCACTAGTTCAGGAAAAATGTCCATGGAGGTCATGATGGATAAACTATTAAAGGGAGTTGAGGCAGTAAATACTGGGGTGATGATGATGAAGAGTGACTTATCTTCCATGAGTCAATTAGTATATTCGCACACAACTACTATCAAACAACTGGAGCAGCAGATGAGTCAATTATCCACATCATACAACAAAATAAAGAGTGAGACTCTGCCAAGTAATATAGTTTAGAATCCGAGGACTGATGGATCGTGTATGGCTATCACTACTAAGAGCAGTAAGATTTTATCTAGTCCATATCTGGGAGCATCCTCTCATATTAATGAGGTCAAAATGGATGGGGAAACAGTTGATGTATCTTCAGTGGTGCCTATAGAGTTGGGAGGTTCGGAAAAAAAGAGTTCAGAAGTAGAACAACTACCAAAGCTAAAGCATGTTAGTGATATAGAGCAAGGCATAAGAAAGAAGGTAGAAGTTGCTCCAATTAAAATCACAAGGCAACCATAAAAAAGATGATGGTAAGCTTAGAAAATTTATGGCTATGTTGAAGCAGTTGACAGTGAATGTGCCCTTAGTTAAAGCGCTGGAATAGATGCCCGAATATGCTAAGTTTATAAAAGACCTGTTGATGAAGAAAAAGACTGTGAGCTATGAAATGGTAGACAATCTTCATCATTGTAGGACTATTTCTACAAGATCTATTTTACAGAAGAAAGCTGATTCGGGAGCGTTCACTGTCCCATGTATGATTAGATCGCTAAATTTTGAAAGGGCCCTTTATGATCTTGGGGTAAGTATAAATTTGATGCCGTTAGCGGTTTTTAAGAAACTAGATTTTGGAGATCCTATGCCCACCAATATGCAGCTTCTAATGGTGGATAGATCGGTAAAAAGGCCGATTGGGATTCTACATGATGTACTTGTAAAGGTGGCTGATTTTATATTTCCCACTAACTTTGTAATTCTTGATTGCAAAGTGGACTTCGAAGTACCCATAATTTTAGGCAGGCCGTTCTTATAAACTGGGATAGTATTAGTTGACATGGAGTTGAATGAGCTAAAATTTAGGCTCAATGGGAAAGAGATTAGTTTTGAAGTATGTAAATCCATAAAAAAACAAAAGGAGATGAGTGTCTTCTCAATTGTTGATATATTCTTCAAAGATGAGCGAGATGTACCAGTTAAGGATGGGTCTGTTGTGGAGACCATGGCTGGTGTTGGTGAACTTGAAAGCAAGGGTGTTAGTGCTTCAAAAGTGGCTGGACTAGGAATAAAGCATTTTCTTGATTCAACAAGTGAAGTAAAGAGGTATCAATAAGGTATCTTGATGATTTCTGAGTAGTCAAGATGATCGAGTCGTACTATGATGTAAAATTAGGTGCTGCTTGGGAGACAACCCAAGGTGTTTTATTTTTTGTATTTTTCTTATATGGTTGACATCAAATCTTTGCACCTATTATGCCACATGTATGTTTCTAACTCTCTTGTTTTGGTTTGATGCATTGGGGACAGTGCATGATTTTAAGTTGAGGGTGTATGGGGCTACTTGTGCATGTTGATGTCCTCTTGGGGTTTTTGTTGTAGTGTCTCTTTTCCCTAGAGTCTTGTTCCTAGTATATCCAGCAGGTTTAGGTGTATTGTGTTTTGTTTCATGATGTTTTAAGGTTAAATGGAAGAAAAATAAGTATCTAGGGCAGTTGACATATTTTTGTTGATTTTTGGGACAAATGATAAATACCTCTTCAATTGTCTATTTTGTAATTGTGTGATATGCATCTATATGAGACTATTGTAAATTATTTTATGGCATTAGTATTAGGAACACAATGATCATTGCTAACGATTGCATAACCCGGTCAGGTAGTAGCTTGTGATATACCTTTGTGCCAAGTATGTGTGAGATTTTACCAAGTTTCTTTGTGTGTTAAATCCAAAACTTGCCCAGCTAGTCTTGCCTAGATTGTAGGATAGTGGTTAGGAAAGGATCATAGGGAATTTTTTATATTAGTCAACTTTTACCCTAAATGGCCTTCTATGAGTGAATGATATTGCTTGATCCCGATTTTGAGCCTGTATGCCTGTTATTCTTGTAGACCTATCACCTTCCCATTTTTATCACAATAAAACTATTTTGGCCCTAGTCTTCCTTGGACATTGTGCACTTTGATTTAGAAATATAGTCTAAGTTGAGGGTGGCTATCATAGGGGTGCGTGATGTAGAGTGAGTATGAAGTAAGGTAAAATTAGAGAAAAGATTGCAAGGCTAGGTGTAGTAGAAAAAGAATAAGAAAAGAAAAGTGTGAAAAAGAGAAAATGAAAGACTAAAAGACCGTACCCAACCTGAAGTTTCTTTAATAAAGAAAGGGAGAAATAAGTTAAAGGTTAATAAGTGAGACTCCAAAAGTTAGTGTAGTTCCAAGGAGGCCTAGTCACTTTAAATATCTTTATGTATCATACCATCCTCAAGCCTGCGTTACAATATGAAGAAAAGTCATATAGTGATCCTAACTTAATTGTCTGAAAGCTTAGGTGATGAAAATGAGGGCAAGCTTATGGTATTTGACATACATTGATTAGAACTTCTTTCTGGGAGTGAGTGTCTCTTAACCATCCCGCCATTGACATACTTGATTTCATATATAAGTGAGGAGGGACATCTTCATTGTAAGGGAACATGGGTTGTATTGCAGGCTGCTTACTTGTTTAGGTAGTGTAACTTGTACATATGCATAGTTGTTTGTTGCTAATATGATGCCATAGCTTGATTTCCTTGTGTCACACTGTTGACTTTCATTAATATACACAGTTGGGTTTAAAGTGATTGTACTTGGAGAGGGTAATGTGTTTTGAACTAAAATTGATAATTGACTGTCATAGGTATCTTATGTTTCTCTTGGCTAAGCATCGTAGTATGGTATTATGTAGTTTCTTGAGGACAAGCAATTGCTTTAAGTTGAGGGTGTTGATGTTCCATCTTTTGACGGAATATTGTGCATCTTTTTCTTGGGAAAATTGCATGTTTTCAAGAAACGAAGGTTGCATTTAATATTGGATTTTAGTGTTGCAGGGTAAGGAGCTAGCTGAAGGAGAAGACTCAGGAAATTAGCAAAAAAACACAACTGGTGTTCAAAATGGTGGACCACCAATTTTATGGTTGACCACCAAACTGACCACCAGACCTAAAACAGAATTCAGGATTTCAGAAGACCCAGTGATGGTCAAAATGGTGGACCACCAGTTTTGTGGTAGACCACCAACCTGACCAGCAGATTAAGGATTTTAGAAGAGCCATTAGTGGTCAAAATGGTGAACCACTAGTTTTGCGGTGGACCACCAACCTGACCACCAGATTCAGGATTTCAGAAGACCCACCAGTGGTCAAAATGGTGGACCACGAGTTTTGTGATGGACCACCAACCTGGCCACTAGATTCAGGATTTCAGAAGACCCACTAGTGGTGACAATAGTGGACCACCAGTTTTACGGTGGACCACCAACCTGATCACCAGATTAAGGGCAAAATTCAGGATTTTAGGACACTCAGCGACGGTCAAAATAGTGGACCACCATTTTTTTTTTGAATTCAAATTTTAAATCCTTTTTACCTAGGAACATATAAATATCCAGTTTTAGGTTTTATCAAGGAGATCTTTTATCTTTTATCTTTTATGAGAGTTTTCCATACTAGAAAACATATTGTAAGTAGTTTTTCTCTGAGATTCATTCTAGAATTGTGGATCTAGATTCTACTATCATTTTCTCCATTGAAGATTGAAGAAAAATAATTGTGACTTTTGTAAGTAAATTTTGAATTAATTTATGAATAACACAATGACTTCTTCTTTTTCTATAATGGAGATGTATGACTAAACTCCCATAACTAGGGTTATGGGAGCCTTGATGTGAATAGCTAATTGGGGGTTGTGAATCTAGTAGATTACAACAACAACAAAAACAACATACCCAGTGTATTCCCACCTAGTGGGGTTTAGAAAGGGCAGAGTGTACGCAGAACATACCACTACCTCAAGAGATGTAGAGAGGTTGTTTCCGATAGACCCCCAGATTAGGACCAATAATAGTATAACAAATACAAAAAGTAAGCGGATACAAACTAGTATGGTACACAAAACAAACTAACAATATAACAAACATAAAATATAACTGCATAATAAACTAGTACGGGATGCAAAAAAGCCAACACCACTAACCCCAAAGACTACATCCCTAACACTACGAACTAGAAACTCCAGACCCAAAGGAGAACTCCTCTATTACTACCATCGCGCTTCCACCCCTAACCCTCTACCCTAATCCGCATCCTCCACACCTTTCTATCAAGGGTCATGTCCTCTGTAAGCTGTAATTGCTCCATATCATGCCTAATCATCTCCCTCCAATATTTCTTTGGTCTACCTCTAGTCCGCCTAAAACCATTCATAGCAAGAGTCTCACACCTACGCACTGGAGCATCTGCATCCCTCCTCATAATATGTCCGAACCAATGTAGCCTCACTTTTTACAATTTATCCTCTACCGAGGCCACTCCCACCTTCTCCCGAATAATCTCATTCCTCACCCTATATTTCCTGGTATATCCATACATCCATTGAAACATTCGCGTCTCCGCCACCTTCACCTTTTGGATGTGGGAGTTCTTAACTGGCCAATACTCTGCTCCATACATCATAGTCGTCTGGACTACCACTCTGTAGAACTTACCTTTAAGCTTCGGGCATACCTTCTTATCACAAAGGACTCCCAAAGCGAGCCTCTACTTCAACCACCCTGCCCTAATACGATGCATGATATCCTCGTCAATCTCACTATTACCCTGAATTATAGACCCCAGATACTTGAAACTCTCTCTTTTCTGGATGGCCTGAGAGTCTAGCTTTACAACCACTCCATCTTCTTGAGACATATTACTGAACTTACACTCCAAGTACTCCGTCTTTATTCTACTTAATCGAAAACCTTTAGATTCAAGTTTCTGTCTCTGAATCTCCAACTTATCATTAACTCCACCCCCAGTCTCATCAATCAGAACTACATCATCTACAAATAATATACACCAAATCACCTCCCTTTGAATATGTCACGTCAAAACATCCATCACCAAGGCAAATAGAAATAGGCTAAGAGTTGATCCCTGGTGCCACCCTATCAAAACTGTGAAGTGCTCTGAATCTCTACCTATCGTCCTCACACGAGTCTTCATATCATCATACATATCCTGAATCGACCTAATGTATGCCACAGGCACCCCTCTAGCCTCCAAGCACCTCTACAGAATCTCCCTGGGAACTCTGTCACATGCCTTCTCTAGATTAATAAACACCATGTGCAAGTCCTTCCTCTCTCAAAACTGCTCCACTAATCTCCTCACAAGGTAAATCGCCTCAGTGGTTGAGCGACCAGGCATAAAATCGAACTGATTCTTAGAGATCGTCACGATCCTCCTCATCCTCAACTCTACCATCCTTTCCCAAACCTTCATAGTATGACTCAACAACTTAATACCTCTATAGTTGTTACAACTCTGAATGTCTCCCTTGTTCTTATACACTGTATTCATCGTGCTCCATCTACATGCTTCAGGCATCTTAGCAGCTCCAAAAATAATGTTAAACAACCTTGTCAACCACTCCAGACCTGCCCCGCTAATGCTCTTCCAAAAGTCTACTAGAATCTCGTCTTGCCCCATCGCCTTACCCCATCGCATCCTGCGAATAGCTCCCTTGACCTCCTCAACCTTGATACGCATACGATAACTATAATTGCGACCCTTCTCAAATATCTCCAAGTCTCCCAACACAGAACCTTTGTCTCCCTCGTCGTTCAAAAGTTTTTGAAAATAGGACTGCTGCCTCTCCTTAATGAGGACATCCTCAACCAATACTATACCATCCTCTCATTTGATGCACTTTACTTGGTCAAGGTCATGAGCCCTCTGCTCACTGGCCTTGTCCATCCTATACAACTTCTTATCTCCACTTTTCTGTCCTAAAACTACATACAAACTCTCAAAAGATGTTGTCTTAGCCGGTATGACTGCTAACTTAGCCTCTCTTCGAGCAACCTTATACCCATTCTTATTCTTTTTTCTTTCCTCATCATCCTTGATCCCAACCAACATAGCATAAGCCACCTTCTTAGACTCCACCTTTCTCTTGACCTCTTTGTTCCACCATCATTCTCCTTGATATTTGCTAGATCGACCTCTTAAGACACCCAAAACCTCTCTAGAGGTCTCCCTAATGCAACTGGAAGTCATCTCCCACATATTATCCACCTCTCCCTCTACTCTCCCAAGCCCCCTACTCTTCAACTTCTTTTCCATCTCCAATGCACTGGCCAAAGTCAGGCTCCCCCACTTAATACTGGGTCACGCCTCCCTACTTCTCCTTTTTTTGCCCTTATTAATAACCAAGACCATCACCTACAACCTATGTTAATTCAAGAGATTCTTGCTAGGTAAGACTTTACAGACTTTACATAGCGCTCTATCTCCTTTTCTAAGAAGTAAAAATTCTATCTGAGTCTTGGCCACTGAACTACAAAACATAATAAGGTGATCCTTCTTCTTCAAAAAGCTCGAATTTTCTATCCATAACCTAAAATCCCTAGAAAAATCCATTAGAGAAGTTCCTCCTTCATTCCACTCACAAAAATCAAAACCGCCATGCACATCATCATACCCTCTCGACAAAGACCCAATATGCACATTGAAATCCCCTCTCATGAAAAGCTTCTCAGTGCTCCGGATATTCCTCACGACCTTATCTAAAACCTCCCAAAATTCCTTCTTCTCCTCTTCATCCAAACCTCCTTACGGGGCATAGGCACTAATAACGTCCACCGTAGATCCTCCCATGGCTAACTTAATAGACATCGGTCTATCACTAACTCTCTTTACCTCTACCACCTACTCCCTAAGATCTTCATCTTCTAAGATACCTACCCCATTTCTATTATCATGCTACCCGATTACCATAACTTATATCCATCCATATCTCTCGCTTTAGTGCCTACCGATTTAGTTTCCTGGACACACAATACACTAACCCTCCTCTTTTTAAGAATCTTCACCAGCTCTATAGACTTACCCTACAAATTATCAATGTTCCAAGACCCAACTCGCAACCTAGAAGCTCTCTCATCTCGCCTAGCCTTACTACCCCTAGCCCCTGACCCCAAACTCATTCCTAGACCCAACCCAAACACAAACCCCCAAACCCCAGCCAAGACCTAACAATTCCTGACCCCAACCTCGACCTATGACATGCCTATATTCTACCTTCACCAATCACAACTACAATGCAACAAAGGAAAGAAAGATAACAAAAGGGGATACACAAATTTTGGTACATAATAGTCAATAGTGAGAACTAATACTACCACACTTAATGGATATGCTAGTAAATCAAGTAACAGTAATCAGACAAGGTAACACACTCCAAAACTACTAAGAAAAATAAAGAGATTCACACGTACAACACTATTACAAAGTAACCAATCAATAAGAAATTTGACACCCACAACCAGATAATCAACCAAGACGCTATGAAATAGGAATCAAAACAAAAATAGTGAAGAACACTACCAGTAGTAGCCCCTAAAAATCAAGAAAGCTATACACAACTAGAAAAGATGGATTGAGTGTAACTGATCAAAGATGGGTTGTGTCCTTATACTTGGTTGATTCACTAGATTCCCGTAATTTGCGGTAAAAATTGGTCGCCCGAATAGTGTCTCTAAAATAGTGTTCTCGGGAACAGCGTTGGCAGTCCTTAAAGGTTGTTGTGGTGATTACTTGGTCAGCTAAAGTGTTGAGGGAGGCATCAGCTGCTTGTTGGAGTTGCTGTTGTTGGTGGCGATGGAGGCTGGTGACTGAGATGTGGCAACGATGGTGAGGACCATTGATGGTGGCTAGTTTGCTGCTTGTTATGGCGGTGATGGCAAGGAGGTGACACATTTGGGCAAAGATTCGATAGACGGAGCATCGCTAGAGAGAGAAGAAAGGAGTAGGGGGCAGTGCTTGGTTGGTGGTTGCTGACTGCTTTCACCAGAAATGCTAGTTTGATGGAGGCGGCGATAGGGTTCTTCAATCAGAATGTGGTCGGAGATGGTGGTGACGGACGCATGCGATCAAGAGGAGATGCCAATTTGCTGATTGGGTTCTCGCCGGCTGAAGGTGGTGGTGGCGATGGGTTTACCAGAGAGAGAAGTAGGTTTATAATTTAGCAAAATTATAAAGACTTAAACAACATGAATTAAGAACAATTTTTAGAAAAAGAAATAAAAATAAAGTGTGGATTGAGAAGTGATGCTTAATTTGAAGAAAAGGGAAGGATTTACAAAAGAGAAAGAAGAAATAATATGAACTTCTGTGAATCTAGTAGATTACCATGATTAATTGATATTGCATTAACCCTTCTTCACTTTAATGACTTTTCTTGGTTGAAAACTTGAAAAGTGAACCCAAGAACAACACTTGTTCAAATAGAAAACTGTTTGTTGGGAAAAGAAAAGGTTTACATAAATCTAAAGGCTTTAACTTTTGGATAGAGGGTAGATGCCTTAACCGGATCAAACCATGTGAGAATATAGTTGAATAAATAATATGTTCCTTAAGTTTGAAAGAATTAAGGGATAAGCTACTCATTTAGGTTGAGAAACTAATTGGTAAACCATTTTATTCTATTAGTCTTGCAATTAGAATTGTTCATTGGGAACTCAAAATAGTTCACAACCCTAGTTGCTTAAGCATCTTGGTAACCATAACTCTAGTTTGACTACTCTTACTGAATTAGTATTTGCAATACAATCAATAATTGGATTACTTTCTGTGACCAACATTTAAATACAGTTGATAACTCAAAACCCTCACTTTATTTTGGAACCGTTGATCAATAGTTTAATAACAACCACAATACTTAGTGAGCACAGTGTTCCCAGTGCGATTCGACACCCAACCCAATTGGGTTCTATATTTGATAGGGACCGCTTATACTTTCTAATGAGAGTTGTAATTTGGGCGTATCATTGCCTCTCATGCAACACTTGATTTAAGATCGTGGCATGATGCAATTGTCTTGATTACTAATACTTCAGCAAGGTCAATATCAGCTAGTTCTTTCACCTCTTCAATATTTCCCATATAGTGCTTTACTCTGTGTCTGTTTACCTTGAATGGACTTGTGCCATCCTTCATTATTTCTAATGCACCATAGGGAAACACTCTTGTAACAGTGAATTGACCATGCCACCTACACTTTAGCTTTCAAGAAAACAAAATAAAGCCTGGAATTATAAAGTAGAACTTGGTCACCTTTTCAAATACTCTCTTCTCAATCTTGTGGTCATCGTGTAACTTTATCTTCTCTTTATAAAGTGATGAACTTTCATATGACTGGAGCCGGAATTCATCGAACTCATTTATGCCATTCAACCTAGATTCAACTGCCTCCTTCCAATCTAAATTCAGCTACTTCAACACCTATAGTGCCTTATGCTCAAGCTCAATTGGTAAATGTCAAGCCTTTCCATACACGAGATGATAGGGTGAATCACCAATGGGAATTTTGTAAACATTATGGTAGGATCATAACACATCATCTAACTTTCTTTGCCTATCAATACTATTGGCATTCAAAGTCTTAACCAATATGGACTTGATTTCTCTATTGGACATTTCAACTTGTCCACTAGTCTACGAATGATAAGGTGTTTCTACCCTATGATTCACTCCATATTTTTCTAGCAGATTCTTGAATAGATGATTGCAAAAATGTGACCCTCTGTCGCTAATAATAGCACATAGCATACTAAATCGAGAAAAGATATTCTTTCTAAAAAATGTTGTGACACTCCTTAGTTCATTATTAGGAAGCACAATTTCTTCCACCCACTTTGACACATAGTCAACATCTACAAGTATATACTTCATGCCAGACGAACTCACAAAAGGTCCTACGAAATCTATGCCCCATACATCAAACACTTCTAATTCTAAGATAGGGTTCATAGGTAATTCATGTCTTCTAGAAATAGTACCTTGTCACTGGCATTGATCATATACAACAGCATAGTCATAAGCATCTTTGTATATTATCAGCCAATATTAGCCGTATTGTTAGATCTTATGAGATATTTGGGCCCCTCTATGATGACCCCCAATTGGTGATTAATGACACACCTAAAGTATACTCATTATCTCTACCTTAGGTATGCATCTACAAATGATTTCATCTGCACAAATCTTAAATAAGTAAGGTTCATCCCAGAAAAACTTTCTTACCTCATGCATGAACTTCCTCTTTTGCTGATATGAGAGATCTTTTGGGACTAGATCACTTGTTAAGTAATTTGCATAATCTGTAAACCATGAAATTAAATCATGGGAAGCTACTAATATTTTTTCATCTAGAAAACTGTCATCAATCTCCAAACCCTTAGCAACTTTTTGAATATCTTCCTCCTCTAGTTTAGATAAGTGATTTGCAACTTGATTTTCTTTTCCTTTCCTGTCCTTTACCTCAAAATCAAATTTTTGCAACGGTAGCACCCAACGGATAAGCCTCGGCTTTGCATCTTTCATAGCCATTTAGTACTGCAATGCCGCATGGTCTGTGTGCACAATTCCCTTTGTCCTAATCAAGTAAGATCTAAACTTTTCAATGGCAAAAACCACTACCACTAACTCTTGATTTGTCATGGTATATTTTATTTGAGCAGGGTTTAGTGCTTTACTAGCATAGTAGATGGGATGAAGGATCTTTTATTTCCATTGTCTTAGTATAGCCCATAAGTCCAAACCACTTGCATCACATATAATCTAAAAAGGTGAGGACCAATTAGGAGACACAATGATTGGAGAAGACACCATCTTCTCTTTTACGATTTCCAAAGACTTCTTACATATATCATAAAAATCAAATTTTACCTCCTTCTTAAGAAATTTGAAAAGTGGACTAGCAATTTTCGAGAAGGCCTAGATAATAGCCGCTAAAAACCTGCATGCCCTAGAAAACTCTGAATTTCCTTTATAGAAATTAGATAAGGTGGTTTTTCAATCACCTCAACCTTTTCTTTATCAACCTCTATGCCTCTCTTTGAAATTTTATGCCTCAGAACAATTCCTTCTTTGACCATGAAATGGCATTTTTCCCAATTAAGTACCAAGTTGCATTCTTCACACCTTTGTAGAGCTTTTGCCAAATGATTTAGACAATTATCAAAAGAGTCCCCCACAACCAAAAATTCATCCATAAAAACGTCAATGGTGTCTTTCACCATATTGGCAAAAATGAACGTCATACATCTCTAAAACATGGTTGGGGCATTGCAAAACATGAATACCATTTGTTTGAATGAAAAGGTCCCATAAGGATATGTAAAAGTAGTTTTTAATTGGTCTTCCGATGCAATAATAGTTTTTAATCCTCTGCCTACTAACCTGTCCACATCTGATCCATGAACGACATCAAAAATTGGTCCTTCTGATTCCAAGCATTCAACTTCCTATAATCCATGCACACCTTTTATCTAGTGATTGGCCTTATAAGAACTAGCTTATTTTTCTCATTAGGCATCACACTTATTCCACCTTTTTTCGGTATGCATTAAATCGGACTAACCCACTTACTATCAATAATGGGAAATACTACACCAATATCCAACCACTTAATGATCTCCTTATACACCACCTCCCATATAGGAAGATTGAGTCAAAGATGATCTTTAAGAAATATAACACAATCTGATGCAAGATGAATTTTGTGAGTACACAAACCAGGCGAAATTCCCATAATATCTTTAATGGACCAACCAATGGACTTTTTGAAATTCAGCAATACTAACAATAATGGTTCTACCACTGACTAGCTTAGATCCACTTCAATAATAGCCGACAAAGTGTTGTTGGCCCCTAAATGCATATTGCAAGTTAGATCGGAGAGCCTTCAATTCTAACACTAGTGGTTCCTTAATGGATAGGCGAGTAGGTGGAGTTGTTCTATTATTTAAATCTTGATCAAGGTTTTTTGGTGCATAATTATAACCATAACCATGCAATGCACTCACCAACTCCTCAAAATCCTTGATACCTTCAGAGTCAAAATTCATAATCACAGCCGCAAGAGCTTTAACACCTAACCTCTCTTCAATAGGAACAATCGTATCAGAACCATCATCCCATAGAGTAACTGCATCGACATCATGGAATAAATCTGTCTCCTTATCATCTACATCAATCACAGACACCACTCTTAATTCATCAGGCTACTTCATAGATTTGCATACATTGAATGTCATAAATTCATCATTGAGTCACAGCATCAGATGTCCTTGCTTCAGCTCAATCAGTGTCCTACTTGTAGCCAAAAAGGTCATCCTGAGATTATGGGGACTTGATAGTCCACTTCACAATCTAATATAACAAAATTAGAAGGAAATATATACGAAGACACTTTTACCAAAACATCATAAAGGATATCAACAGGCTTCTTCATTGTTTTGTCTGTCATTAATAGTCTCATGGTGGTTCGCTTGGGAGCTCCCAATCCCAAGTACTTAAATACATCCACGGGCATGAGATTAATGCTAGCCCCTAAATCACATAATGATCTAGTGAAGTTGAAAGACCCGATAGTACACGGTATTATGAAAGTGTCAGGGTCATTCTTCTTCTCTACCAAATATCTAGTAACCACAACACTGCAATAATGAATATTATCTACTGGCTCATAGCTGACTGGCCTTTTTTTGGTGATCAAATTCTTCATAAATTTTGCATAGCCTGACATCTACTCCAATGCCTCTACAAGCGGTATGTTGACAGTTAATTCTTTTAACATAGATAAAATTTATGATACTAACCTTCTTCTTGGCTTTTTTTATTCTTTATGGATAGGGAGGATGTGGTCTTGGAATATGTTTTAGCACAGGCTCTGTATCCTTTTCTTCTCCTTCATTTGACCTGCTTCTGCTCCCAACATCAACTAGCTTATCCTCATTCTTCTACTCATCTATTGTGGGTACAGGTGGATTTGTAGTAACCTTACCACTTTGAGTGCAAATGGCATGGCATTGACTATCATTTAAGGGAGTTACCACTATATTACTTGGAAGAGTTCAAGCTGTCTATGATTTACCGTGGCTAACATCTGACCAAATTGTTACTCCAACTACTTGATTGTCGTAGCACATAACTCAACTTTTTCGTTCAGCCATGACAAATCAGCTTTTATATCCTTCAAGCAGTTTTCTTTACTTTCTTTCCCTTTGACCAACTTGTCCAGGAGTGCCTCCATTTTGGACTCTATATCTCAACTTCTTCATGGAATATATTTGTCACTCTTCTCCTTATAGTCATCCTTATGCCAACAATCACTATCTCTATCTCTGTTCCTATATCTGTATCTATCATTACAATAGTTTTGACCTTGATTCCCTTTCCCTTGAGCTCGCAAATCTGCCAATCTACGATCAAGATACATTGCCTCTTCTTAAGATTCAATCTTAAATAGTTTCTAGGCAGACCCTTGTGCCACTATTGCATTCACCTTCTCAGCACACATTGACGTAAATTTTTTCATAAGCAACCCAATATCTATACTAAGCTGTGCAACCTCTTATGCTACCATATCAGTTTTTGTTCTATACGTATTTGCTGCTCTAATAGCATATGTACCACCACCACATTTTTAATCTTGAGTATGCCATCCTCTGTTGGTAACCATAATATCATCTAGCATTTTCTATGCAGCTTCCCAGTGAAGATGCATAAATGCTCCTCTTGGAATAGTATCTATCATATCTATTAATCTATCATTCAATGATCAATAGAAGATCTCAGACAAGTTAGATCCTCTAATTCTATGATTTGGTACCATGCTCAGCTTCTTCTTGAATAAAAACCATGCCTCATACATAAACTCTGTAGGTAACTATCTGAAATTGTAAATTTCATCCTTCAACTGTAATATCCATGCAGGAGGGAAGAATCTGCTCAGAAAGTGTGTCTTATACTCATGTCAAGTAGTGATACATCCTCTTTGAAGTTCCACTAACCATAAAGATTCTTCTCCAGTCAAAGAAAATGGTAACAACCTCAATCTTAATGTTTCTTGATTAACCCCTAGAATATTGTAATTTGTGCATATCCCAAGAAAATTTCTAAGGTCCATGTTTGGTCATTCTTTGTAGCTCCCGAAAACACACCCTTTAGATTTAGAAATTGGATCATAGAACTAGTGATATCAAACTTCACATTAGGGGCTAAACGAGAAGGAACAATGGCTCTAGACTCCATAGGCTCAATATAACCTAGATCTTCATCATCTTTCTCATATGGGTCTAAGTTTTGATTCGCTAGAATAAATGGTGCCCTACCTTTGTAAAGTTGACAATCAACAACCTATCTCGATCGTACCAATCATTGTTGAGCTACTGCCACCTCTGCAGCAAGTCTGGCTTCTTCCTCTTTTCTATGTTCTTATATAACAATTGTTGTGTTTGTATGTGTTTGAAGGATTCTTTCTGGTTTTGGATCAAAAGGGAGTAAGGGATTGCCTCTACTCCTAGTACTTGGCATACATCAGCGTATGCCAAATCAAAATAGAAACGTAAAAACTCATGAACTTCACCAATTCAATTCACTACTCAAACCGCCGCCCCCGAAAAATGCGCCAAAATGGTAGGCCACCCAAAACTACACCTCCACTAGGAGTATAATATGGTCGATCTCAAATATTATAACCCAACAAGGTTGGGGTCATCCCATAGGGAAAACATGAATAGTTGTTGGCCTTGATGTAATCCACAAGCTGTACAGGAAAGTAAATGGGGGATTTTGTTATCAATTGCAAATAGTAACCAATTCTTGATTATTGTCAAGTTAAAATCAATTTGAGAAAAATGCTAGGTCTGTGTTCCCCTGGATTCTCAACTGTGTAGATTTCTTGTGTTCAACCCAATTATTCTATTGTTCTGCATGTAAAGCCTACAAGATAGGTATTATCTATTGCTTAGAAGATAATTTTGACTTGGCTATCGACTCAGGGTGTCGCCTTGTTACCCCTTGATACGGCTTCAATTATACTTGGTTATTGTATTATTATCTTAATCTTTTTGTCCTAATCGCAAGCGTCTTGGTTATCGAATGGATGCAAATATAAGAAATCTCAAGATACTACAGCTACTTGAATTATTGTTAAGAAGAATTAAGATACATGTAGATACTCTAGACCGATTGAGTCTCATATTTACTCTACATAGCAAATCTGCCAGGGTTCCCACAACCATAGCTAAGGATATTAGCCACTCATTTTTGTGCAAAAAACTATAATTATCAATGAAGAACGCATAAAATCAAGTGAACAATAATAAGATGGATAAACTCCAAAGTCTTTAATTGACTAAAACCCTAAAATCTCAAGAACAATTGTAAAAGTATGTAATAATATGTAATAGCGCGTAAAAAAATGTCACAAAGAGTAACCTAATAAAAGATAAAGCCTAGGTTATTTATAGTACCTCAAAATAACATAAAAATCCTATTAAAAAAGGGAAAGGTAATGTTAAGTCGGAAGTCACTACAACTCGATCTTCACTCGTATCCTAAGCCTACGGGTTGTATCCTACCTTGTCGTAACCGTTCCAGTGTCTAATCCTCCCATAGCTTCAATTCTCTATTAAGCTTACGACTTCAACTTACGAGTCATAACTACATATATGACTCATGTCCTTTGTCTGTATCCACCTGGGACTTCAGTTTTTTCAAGTCTTGAATACTAGTTTGTATACAATATCCCTATACGAGTCATACTCAGACTTCCAATTCATATAGCTTTGGTACTTCACACTTGGATAGTAGCTCAGGTTCTGTTATGCTCATGACTTTAGCATACAACTCGTACCCTGTCTTATGACTGGGGTCCTTGATTTGTATTTTTCTTACACTTGGCTCATCAGTTTTGCTTTTGGTTTTGTTATTCATACGATTCAGTATACAAGTCGTATCAATTGATTACGACTTAGGTGCTGACTCATATACTAATTGAAGTTGGTCTTTTTAAGATCTTTTTTTTCTTTTTTTAATCCAAGTACTATTGTAGACCTATTTTACTAGCAATTCACACCAATGTGCATCATATCCAACAAAATACCCTAAGTTCTTACATAAATTCATGGTTTTAAGCATCGAAAGTGTCATGTTTCCATGCCACATCACCGCACCATGGGCAAACTCCACAAGGCAACTCAATCAAGCACCATACGACTTGCCTTGCACTACTCGTAGGTTCCTATATGACTCATACCAAGATGAGTCGTATCTTGGGAAGTAGCTACACCAAACACACTGCCTATTGTATGAGTGAACCACCAAGCCATCCCATAAGTCGCATTCAAGGATACGATTGGTACCCTTTAGTCGTACCAAGTACAGTAAGTCTAAAACCAAGGAAATTTTGCAAGGGTCCAAGAGTTGGGGTATTTCAGTCTCCCCCACAAGGATCATTTGATCTCGAATGATGAGTAAGGGTAAGAACAAGCACGAGATATCATATTAACACCCATCAAATTTTCCCTTAACCAAAAATAGAACACAACGACACAAACGAATATGAGAAGATCACCATACACCCCAAGCACGATTTACACCCCAACACCTCTATTTTAACCTTAACTAAGATATAAAACAAAGATGTGAGAGAAACCATTCCTCACCTTTAACCAAGTTAAAACCAAAATGTGATAAAGAAAATATATCATATATACGAGTTTCTGGAAGAACCAATGCAGATACTTGGACTCCATTTCCACTTCCGCATCCCAAATGGCTTTCTCAGACTTTTGGTTCCACTATGGTTTCTTTACCAAAGCCACACCTTTTTTTTGCAACTGGCAAACTTTTTAATCCAACTTCCTCGCCGGGACCTCCCTAAAAAAATAAGGAATCTAAGATACCAATACCACCCAAATGAACCAACCAACCAAGGACCATCCACACCATATCCGAATGCAAACTCATAGAATACCAACTGAATGGACTCATGCAAGGGCAAGTCTAATTCAACTTAGAATTTACCAAGACACACCACTATGAGAGCTTGACTCTAGCTATAGACCACCTCAATGTTCAAGCCTATCCAAAGATATAAGGAGTTTACTTAGGCCACTGGGCTCTACTCCTTACAACTATCTTGAAACACCACTTTTCTTCTATCACTATTATGATATGGAAACCACGAGTAAAGAACATGGAAAAACCATATACAACCAATATAACCAAAACCCCTAACCTATAATTGAACATCTAAAACTTTACACTACTATACAATGAAAACAATTCATAAAACCATGCCCTATAACATATCTCAAGTACCCAACACAACTAATGGTATATTTACCAATCACAATATTCAAATCAACGAATTATATACCTATGGCATGATCTATCCATCAAATGATCTAGAACCCTTTACAACCTTCACAAGGTTTTAACCACCCATTTCTTTTCTAACCACTTCCCATTATAACAACCTTACCTTACCTTACAAAACCTTAACTCTGGTAGTCACCGTAGACTCCCCTACAACTTAGGGGCTTCTACATTTCTTATTTCAATGCATCACCATACTTCTCAAACCACTACCATCCTAAGATAAGAAGAGTCATTTAAGAAAATGAATTAAAAGAGTTATCTGTGCCTCCACAGACAAGATCCCAGAGACAAGACACAACACTATAGGAAAAAAGTACTTCACAACAACCACCTAGACCATAATGATGAAACATCCTGACCAAAATATACCATAAGAGGATTCCTTAAGACTGGACATCTAAAGAAACACAACCACACATACCATCGGTAACTTAACACAAGATCAAGGCTCATGTCTAGTGAACAAGGCAAATGCAAAATGTTAACCTTAGGCATAAGCTCTAAATTAATATATACAACACTAGTAGAGTACTCTTTTAATAGGGAGAGTAGAGTATCATCAAAATATGCAACCCCGACCTTCTCTTAAAGTCCACGGCTAGAAGGAAATTGAAGATTAACCACCAACTTTCATCCTGTTACATCTACAAACATAATTCTCTATTCTAATGGGTATCACTGAAGGCGTACACCAGGGATTCTTGGTTATCCTATATCCACAACCTCATTCAACCAAGTGCTACCTAGAGCCCAATATAGACATGCAAAAACCATAAGACCAAATTGACTCTAAGGTTTTTGATTAAACCAAAACCATTTAAAATCAAACCATGGCAACCAAGGCCTTTTCAAAATTATTTAAATCCAATCAAAACCAATTCATGTTCCTTTAATCATTTATGTAATACAAGGATTTAAAAGTAGTCAAATCATATGACAAAATTATATTCAACGACAATTTTGTTAATAGTTTGAGGGCATATAATTTCCAAGACCAGAACCAAGTAATTGGGGAATCCATAGTACCCCAAAATCCATTTAACATTCCCATGCATCCTACAATATTCATAAACATAAATAAGCGTGAATAATGCATCATAATCTATGAAAAATTATTTAAATGAGTACTCATGTCAAAGCCCTCAATTGTGCCAAAATTCACATTTAAAATCATCAATTGAGTAATCAATTTCATGCCAAGAATAAAATACAACAATAGGGACAATGATACGTGCAAGCTCCATGATCTAACCTGTTGAATAACTAGATCCTCAGTCCTTTCTTTAAACCTGAACTCCCAGCCTATATGGCAAACTCTCCCACTATTGTATTTCCTAAATCATCATCCTCATCCAACCTGCTAGTTTACCGCTACTACTCCCGCATTGCTATTTTTGAGCTTATCATACTCTCTTTAATCAAAATCAAGCATCTTGATTCAATCCTAGGATATACAAACCATCATGTACTACTAGCAAAATACCCTATATAGAATGAAATATACATATAAGGTCCACCCCACAAGGAGTACGCTTTCAATTCCTTAGTCACCCACCGACAACCTATCCATTTTCGGGGAAACTATTCCCCTTATGTATATAAGAACAAAACACCCCATGGAGAAATACTAACATTAAGAGAACTTTATCTAAGAGATTCCTAAATTGCTCGTTTAAGCTCCTTTAACCCCTCTGGAACCATTCTATAAAGAAAGAATAGAAATTGGACAAGTGTCCAAAACAAGATCAATCCCAAACTAAACTCTCAATTAGAAAGACACGATGAGAGTCATCAAGAAGACCTCAGGAAATTTATCCACCACCAAAGCCAAACCAAAGAAGGAACTTCTGAGTTAGGATCTTTAACCTGAACCGACTAATAAGACCATTACTTGGAGACCAATATCCAAGTTCCAAGATATAACATTTCTATTACAAACTAGGGACCTGAACGAAACTATTCTCCCATTCCATAACTGACTTGCCATGGATCCTAAAATGTCTGTATAATGACCCGATTTGCTGAATTGGAATGCTAAAGGGTGCTCATGACCCTGAAGGACCACAAGCTAATCCATGACTGATATATGTACCTGTATACTATATAAGATAACATAATAATGCGAAAACATGCACTGAAAGGCCATAAGGTTTGATTATGAACATAACTGAATAACGTAACATCTATATAGGGAAATAGAATACCCAAAACAAAACTAAAAATATGGAAGTCTGAATATGTTAGTCTGTATCTAGTCTACATCTAGTTTGAAAGCCTTTACTTTCTAAAAAATATGAATAAGGAGTTGATGGGACATATGCCCAACTAACTCCAACTAATAAGCTAATCAATGAGATAAATAAGAAATAATTATTTCCTCGACGGATGAGGACTCACTTCTGACTCTGACTTCTAAAAATGGAATCTAATGCTGATCTGGAACTCGTGTCTTTGGACCTATGGTGTAACATAGAAAGAAAGCACCATAGCACGAATGCGTCAGTACATATGTACCGAGTATACATGGAGGTAGGCTCTATGTAAGGGTTTGAATGCATGAATAATGCGAACTGACTGTCTAACATGAATGTGAGAATACATGCATAAATACATAACTATAACTAACAATGTGATTTCATGATTTCTGAGTCTGTATACTGATAACGTAACATGCTAGTAACTGATATGTCTAGTAAAATAAAGGACTATATTTGAATAATGCTGATAACATGGGTGATTATATTTGAGTATAACTGATAACATGGGTGACTGTAGCTGACAGTCCTGAATCTGATGCAACTATTTGAGTTCTACACTATATCTGAGTTGACTGTGTCTAACAGTCATGAAATCTGAAGAACTATCTGAGTTCTATTACGGAGACTAATTAACTATATCTGACAGTCCTGATTCCGTAGCATAAAACTGTGGGAAGTAGTGTCTAACCAATATGCCCCAAATATGCTATAATAGCTGAGCTGGAGTCCAATCTATGCCCTGATTGGAAGGGTTTTAATATCATGCCAATAGTAAGGACAATATGTGAGTAACCCTCATATAACAAGTAACTCTAGTGAGAATGGTTGGAACCCTCACATAACAGGTTAAGCCACCTCATCTACCCTCATATAGTAGGCTACGATGTATCAACCTATGTTGGCTATATAGTTCTAGAATGCATGGATTGTTTCTAGGAATCACACCCTCGTATAATAGTTAAGTCCCCATTCTTGGGTTCACTCGGTGCTAATTCCTACTCTCATCTGAATGGAAACTGAACATGATTTACTGAACTGAACTGAGCATGGACTAAGTTACTGAATTTTCATGGCTGACGAAATACTACTAATATCTGTCAACTAACTGAGTCATGAGATCATGGAGATTTTTCCTGAGTCATAAGACTATCTGAATTCTAAGAGTTCATAGCTTGAATAAGAGTATCGTGAAAACATGACATGGATCTAAGCACACAGCTTATGTTTTGGGTACAAGTACCCCAGGACTCGATAGAAGAAAACTGACATAACATGATTTACTCGAAGACTTGACTAACATCATATTACATACTACATTCATAGGAGCATTTCATCAAACATGTAATAGGCATGAACTTGTACATACATGGGGATTTCATGATGTCATGCTAGTAACACAATATTCCTTTATCTAGGCATTTAATCAAACATATTGTAGGGATAGTACATGTAAAGCACATTATACAATAATTAAACATCATGCTTCAATTCCAATTCCATCATACAAGGTTTTAGTCATGAGATTTTGAAAATCTTTATCTATACTAATCAACCCACATAGAATTTATCATCAAATCATCGAATAGAAATCAATTCCTCATTTATCAACATGAAAGAGAACTTACAAAGCATGAAAACAAGAAGAAAATCCATAACTTGTAGTTAAAAAAGGATTCTTGGACTTCATGGACGAAAAGAGTCCATGAATAAACACTATGCATAAACACTATCTCATGACGGACGTGACTGACAAGATGAACATAACATACTGAACATGCATATCTAATGCATGCGTAACTGATTCATAAATGGATAACTGAAAGTTCTGAAGAGCTAAATTTTCTCACAATGAGAATGCATATCTGATGCATAACTATATAACTGATCTGATACATGAATGCATAACTGAATATACAGTGGTACTTGATACCAAGATTATCATGGAAACATGAACATAAGACTAAATACTAAGTTAGTGATGTACACTTATCATGAAACTGAGTAAGCTTAAGAAGAACTATTACCTTGATCTTGATCTGAGTTGGTGGGGAAGAGGTAAGGATACTTAGTATGCATATCTGCTTCTGCTTCCCAAGTAACTCTCTCTACTGACTAATTTCGCCAAAGAAATTTAACTAGAGGGACTTTTTGTTCCTCAATCTACGAGTGTGATAGTCTTGGATTTCAACTGGAATCTCTTCATAAGAAAGGCTGTTCTGAACATCTATGCTCTGGATAGGAACTACGTCTGATGGGTCACCTACACACTTCTTGAGCAAAGAGACATGAAATACTGGATGAACTGAGGCTAGATATAAAGGCAATTCGAGCTCATAAGTTACCTTGCCGAAATGGCTGAGAATGTTGAAGGGACTGACATATTAGGGACTAAGCTTTTCCTTCTTGCCGAATCTTTTCACTCCCTTCATAGGAGAGATCTTGAGGTAGACATGATCAGCAATCTTAAATTCGAGATCCTTTCTATGAACATTTACATAAGACTTCTATTTGATCTAAGCAGCCTGGAGTCTTTCTCTAATTAATTGAACTTTTTCTAAGGCGTCAAATACTATGTCAGGACCTATGACTAAGGCCTTACTAACTTTGAACCAACCGATTAGAGATCTATATCTCCTACCATAGAGAGCTTCGAATGGAGTCATCTAAATACTAGAATGATAGTTATTGTTGTATGCAAATTCAATCAAAGGCAAGTGGTCATCCCAACTACCCTTGAAATCAATTACACGCGCCCTGAGCATATTTTCTAAACTTTGAACGGTCCTTTCTGCTTAACCATCTTTCTGAGGATGAAAGGCTGTATTGAGATAAACTTGGGTACCAAGACCCTTTTTGAATGCTTTCCAAAAATAAGAGCTGAACTGGGTACCTCTATCTGAGATAATAGTCAACGAAACACTGTGCAATCTGACCAACTTCTTAAGGTAGAGCTTGGCATAATCCTCGACTGAATAAAAGGTATGAACTAGAAGGAAAAGAGCTGATTTGGTTATTCTGTCTACAATGACCCATACTGAATCATGCTGACGACGAGTTTTGAGGAAAACACATCACGAAGTCCATGTTCACAACTTCCCACTTTCAAGTAGGAATACTGAACTCCTGCATAGGACCACAAGGCTTCTGATGCTCTATCTTAACTTGTTGACATGTAGAGCACTTAGCCACAAACTCTACAACTTTTCTTTTCATCCCACTTCACCAATAGATTCCCGTAAGTCGCGGTACATCTTTGTGGCCCCTTGATGAATAAAGTAGCGTGCACCATGCGCTTCTACAAGAATTCACTGCCTTATGTCATCTACTTCTGGAACACAAAGACGACCTTGACAATGAAGAACACCATCTCCCCCTTAGGAGAAAACCTCTATTTTTTTATGCTAAACTAACTCTTTTAGCTTGACAAGGCTAGGATCCTTATCCTACATTTCTTTCACCTCAGAAACTAGAGATGATTCTGAACTACTCTAAATATATACACCGCCCTCTGAAGAGTCGACTAAGCGAAAGCCTAGTCTGGCAAGCTGGTGGACTTCTTAGATTAACTTCTTCTTACCATCATCAATATGAGAAATACTACCCATGGACAGTTTACTGAGAGCGTTAGCCACTACATTGGCCTTACCCAAATGATAGAGGACACTCATGTCATAATCTTTTAA
>NW_025873705.1:4900-5411 GCF_002878395.1 Capsicum annuum | reverse complement strand
TTTTTCTATGTTTTGGAGTACTTTCCGATGCATAAGCTCATGATAATAACAACGACATAGTTGAGTCTATTACTAAAAGAGTTGGATGAAGGAAAAATTATTAACTTCGATTTAAATCTGCATTCACAAATAAAGAGATGAAAGATCTAGGATATGAAAACTCGGGATATCACAATATCTCCCTCTTGGGATTGGTTCTCCCCGAATAATACTAATTGATATACGGGACCATTTATGATCGAGCCATGTCTTAATACTTGGGTTAGGAACAAAAGCAAAGGCTAAATAGAATTTGGTAACTCGCTTCGACGCAAATAAATCATTCTTAAAATGGTTATGCTCACGAAACTTCAAGTAGTGAGATTGGACCACATCAGAATATGGAAGAAATATAAGAATCCATCGGAATAACTATCAAGTTGAATTTCTAGGTGCACGGACCGAATCAAGACACACTCTCATTCAATTAGGACATGATTCAAAATCTTTTCAAGAAACTTTCAACGCTACT
>NW_025873705.1:0-4800 GCF_002878395.1 Capsicum annuum | reverse complement strand
GGTTATGCTCACGAAACTTCAAGTAGTGAGATTGGACCACATCAGAATATGGAAGAAATATAAGAATCCATCGGAATAACTATCAAGTTGAATTTCTAGGTGCACGGACCGAATCAAGACACACTCTCATTTAATTAGGACATGATTCAAAATCTTTTCAAGAAACTTTCAACGCTACTAGGAAGCAATTGAGTTTGGATATGGTCCGAACAATATATATATATATATATATATATATTGAAATAAGGATTTATAACTTGACCCCAATTTTAGTACGGAGCGTAGGTCGATCAGTCTTATATCAAAATAAAAGTACTAGACCCCACGCAGTACAACTCCTTACTTTCAAGCTTATCAATACGCATCGTACACCCATTATCCGTAATAATATTTTCCCCAAACACCATACTTACTTGATTCAATTCATAATTCTCACAAGGCATTTGCTATCTTGGCTATTCAAATCTAACTAAGCTAAACTCTCTCTCCTCATTTTCAAGCTTAATTTGGAGTCACCAATTCCTCCACCTAACACCGTAACATAGCACCATTCCGAATTATAAATTTACACACATCCACATTGTTATAATTCCTCATCTCACAGATAATTATTATTACCACTCAATCAACTCTAATCCACTTAATACTCACCATTTTCAACCATCATATTCATATCAACAAGTCTTGAAGCTTAGGGAACTATTCATAGGCATATACGCAATTCAACTTATAGCAAGGACAAGGCTTGCAACTAATATCCTCAAACAGGAGATATATTCACAATACATGAGTGCTATGCAAGATCAATTTACAAGAGCTTTTAGCTTAGACTTCTAAATCAACATAGACACGAAAACTTATCGATAAGATAAACTTTAATCTCCATCCATATATACACACATGATGCTCAAGCCTATCTTTATAATTACGTATAAAATCCTAATCAACACCTATAAAACACCTTTTTCAAATTCTACAATCCTTTATTAAGACAACTTCCGGGCACTATTCTTAAGAAAACACTCACTAACTTTTCCAATTAACTAAGCCATGCACAAGACTTCACTTCAACAATTCCCCAACCTATAAACCTAGATAAACCATCACACAACCACTTTCACAAACACAACACGAAATGAATCAAATAACCATGACATCCATCAAAATCCTAGCCTTAAGCTTACTCTACACTTTCCACCTTAGCTAAAATAAACCTACCACAATCTTTATCAACAAAAACCCGCTCACTCTCACCTATCATCACCACTATTCATCTACACTCCCTCGACAAATGGAAAGTCATGAAGGGGTAGAATATGAAGAAATATTGTGTATGAATTGGTGCATTTATTGAGGCCGGAGAACTAGGGCATCAAATGCATGAATTCAACCAGAATCAAGATTAAATATTAAGGACATGCAGGACATAAATTGAATCTTATTGGTTGCTAAGGGTGTTGCCGGTGGACTGAACTTAAACATACAATAAAACTTAAGCACATGCATTATGAACCGCGCAACTTGAGTTTGGATTTTATAGCTTATGGAATGTTGATTTCGCCTGCTAGAAAAATTGGGACTCCATATTTCGATAGTTAGGAGAATACATGATTTCCCATGATATACATGAACATGTATTATGATAGGGGGAATGAAACATAAGGTATAAGAGAATATCGAAGTCATTAAAAAGGCTGGGGTAAAATAGGATCAACTCCACTCCTTCTCACCACTAACTTGCAACCTACCGATACACCTACCTGAATCCCGCAATCTTAATTTTTTTTCTACTATCTGCCCCTTAGACTTAAGCCTACACTCCGAGTCAATGAATCACCATACAAACTCTAGTCCATGGCATTCGCTTTACTCCAGGGTCCCCGGATATACCCATACACAAGATCCATAAATTAACCCGCATAACTACACCCGCGAGCGCAAAATCCAATCTTAACATAACTCCCAAATACCCACCAAATTAGACAACTTCAAAAGTTATCATACAACAATTCATGCACTCCGCAGCTTAGATTCTAGCACTTACCATGGATACATCAAACCTTCGCTAAACCATACTAACTTCTTCGTGCTTTACTAACATCACATCTCAAGCTAACACCCTCATCAACCTCTAATGCCCAAGTTAACTCAAAATTACTTTGTATACCACATATCATCATTCACACTTACCCGATCAAGGATAACACTAACCGGTTAACATTTAATAACTAAAAAAAAATCCCCATAACACTTTAAGCATACTACAACCTCAACACACACTATCACACTTGATCATAAACAAATAGACTTAAACTCCCGTACATACGGTTCAAACCTACTAAATCTCCTCCCTATCACTAACATCGTAGCAATTCAATCATTAAATTCATTTTTCTCATCAGCCGCTATACAAACTTAACAACTCACTCTGACTATGATTAACAACAATCTCAACAACCATTTCCATCTATCAACACCCCAAACATACTAGTCCACCAAAATCTCATAACGACAATAATCATCCACAATTCCATGGCCTATGCCATAATAATTTATTAACACCACCTTCCATAACGTTTCCAATCCCCCAGTTCTAACCAATTCAAGAACAACAGAGTAAACAGCCAGCTGCTAGTGAATCGAAATAGGCCTCACATAGCTTCACTAGACTTTGATTTTGTATTTTAGAAAAAGAAATAAATATCAAAACAATTATGCTAGTGAATCTAAATAAGCCCCACACGACTTCACTAGACTTCAAATTTTCATCAGAAGATGATCAGAAAATATTTTCAAGAAATAAAAGCTTGGTATACCATAATCAAAGATCCGAGAATATGTGTCTCACTTTACCTTAACTGAACGACTCAAGAAGGATGAGGGTACATCTTGAAAGCTATGGAACCTTTGCTAGTAAGCCCAGGAATATAATCAAGAAAGGAAATTGGAACTAGTTAATCACCCTGTCTCAATATTAGTACACGGATAAGGAAAATACAAAATCACATCATGAATTCTAGGGAGAAATCCAAAAACACTTCCGACATAGGCTTAATGCACAACCTTCAAGAACGTACATATGACACCTCAATTTTTTGGAACTCAAGAGCACTAATGGAATCATTTTTTTTCTAGCTCACTTATAAGCCCGTTATATCAGAGGAGATTGTCTAAGAAAGAACCATCTATAAGGATTTACGCTTGACTATATCATGTATTTTAGAACAAGGCAAAATGGCCCAATTTATGCAAGATATGAACCCATATGAATTTCTTAAGGAACCTTTCAACAGCATGATCAACGACTTGAAAGAAAGGGAACATTTTCCTAAATGCCTCGTAGCCTCTCGAAGAAAAGTACAGACGTCTCTGTACTGGTATGCAAGACTCTACGAGAGACGACATCATAGACAACCTAGGACACTTGAACACTGTTCTCTGATACAAAGCTTGTAAGGCCCCGAAATCGAATCCCGAGACGTCACATTGTGCTTAAGGTCACAAGTGACCCCAAGCTAACCCTTCATCTGGCATAACCTAAAGCAACTGAATAAAATACATAAAATAGAAGGAATACTACGGAAACAACCCATAACTTAGTCTGAATAATATGAAAGTAAATTTACATGGTTACAATTCTGCTCATATATATACAAATCTGAAATTGAATACACTGACTACTAGTAAATGTCTATGAAGCCTCTACTAGTATTGACCAAAGATGGCCGGGTCATGACTCCCAACTATCCTACTCAATACGACTGAATACAGAAAATACAATACACCTCAAATATGAATAACTCAAGTCCCTGAATTAAAAAGACTAATCACCTTCTGATCGAGACAGCGACCCAGCTGAACATGATATGTGCGCTACAGCTTGTACCTACATTTTGGTAAGAATGTAACCCATGGAAATATGTGGGTCAGCACTTTAAAATATACTGAATATGTGGGGGTGCATGCAACAATATAAATAGTATAATCAATTTCATGAAAATATGTATACGGACAATGATGACTCACTTGTCTTGAGTTATATCAAATCATACTTCTCATAATTTCATAATAAACAGTTCATATGATAAAATTTCGTAATCCACGTAAATCATTATAAATCATGAATTATGATAAATCATCCTAAATTATCATAAATTATCAAATCGTCAAAAATCATCATAGGTAATTATAAATCATCATAAATGACCATAAAACATCATAAACATCTCAACTCTTTGACTCAAATCTCAAGTGACTCGGTAATTCAAGAAACTTAATCTTATGGACACGAGAGTTTCTTAGAACCGACAACCCCACGTGAGCTACGTGGAATACCAATATTTGAAACCCCCATTGGTGGGAGCGTCATACTCTGTGCCAGGGAGTACGACCTTAAAACTGCAATAATCACAATCAGGCTCTCTGGCCAATAATATCATCATCAAACAACCTTACGGTGGCACATAGGTTTGGGGAAATACCAAATTTCCCTCTCGGTGCTAAGTACTACTCCCCGACAAGCTCAGAACGCATTAGGAAATCCACCACAACATCACAAGGGTCTATCATAAAGATTAAATCAAATCTCTTTCTCATTTATCAAATCATATCAATTTGTGAATTCCTAACTCAACACATTTTATCTCAAAACATTTTAATCTTCCTTAACCTCAACAAGGTATCAATCCGTTGAACCATAACCGACTCGATATTTGGACAAGGATGTGAAGACTCAATACATAATATTTTCAATAATTTAACTCATCAAAACCATCCGAAAAATACCAAGACTCATTGCAA
>NW_025873704.1:0-4408 GCF_002878395.1 Capsicum annuum | reverse complement strand
ATTAATTTAACTAGGCCAAACCCATCGGTGGACCCCTAAACTTGGCACGAACTTTCACTTAGGCACATCAAGTGGACATTGTTCACTTTTGGCACCTCAAGTAGCTATAAAGTGTGTCACTTTGACATATTTTGCTGATTCAGCACATTGTGTGTGTTGCACAACTCTAAAGGCGCGTGAGGAGCTCTATTTTATAATTTTTGTATTTTCTTTTACCTTTTTCGTCTTCCTCTTTCTTCTTCCACCAATTCAACCTTCCACCACCATTAACAACCATTGCAAAGCTTTCAATATTAGCTTAAAACCTTCTTCTTCTTCATCCATGCTTCACCTTCCAACATCATCACCATCATCCATCAAACTACCACCAAATTTTTGAATTAAAAAACATAAAAGAAAAAAAATCACATACTTAATTTTGAAAATTAAAAATCACATCTCCATGATTGTTGTAGAAAATTAAAAATAATGTAACCAAATTTTTCGCACAACCACCATTAATTTTATTATTCACCTCCACAATTTTTGCACCACAGTTGAATACAATATCACCATCAAACTTACCTTCACTCAATTTTTATTAACTGAGTCTATTCTTAAATGTGATCCAACTAAAATATATCAGAGTGTATCTGCATGAAACCATACCAAAGTAACTAGACAGAAATTGAGGCCAAATGGTTCCTTCTTAAAATTATTTTTTGACCATTTTATTTTTGCTGAGATGGAATTATTGTCAATTTGATCAAAAATTGTTGTCAGTTTGGATGGAGAGTGAAACATTATTATCAAATATTGTCAAGTTGTTGTGAATTTGATATCAATTTGGTTGGATTGTTGTAGTGGTTGGAGACGGGGGTTTGTGGATTGAAGAAGACAATATAGAGGGGGTGGGTGGTGGTGGTAGGGGAGGGTGGGGTGTCGGCAAACGATTTAGTGGTAGGGTGGGTTAGGGTGGCATAATACAATTTGGGGGCGAGGGTGGCAGCAGATTTGGGGGTGGGGTGGGTTGAAGAAGATGATATGGGGTGGGGTGGGTTTGTTTAGGAAGATGATATAAGGTGGGGTGGGGTTATTAATATTTTTTTATTTAAATTAATTATATAAAAATATTTTTATAAAAATGACAAGTGTCTTTTTATAATTGGTCCCTTTTTATGTGTTATAGTCTTTTTTTAATAAAAAATAAATTTGTAGGTGGATATAATGATATGAAAATTTAAATGAGTTGGCACAAATTAATTGTCCGTTTTTTCATGTTGGCAGCGAGTGAGACACACTCACAGCTGTTAGTGTCGAAAGGTGTCAAAGTGACACGCTTTATAGCTACTTGAGGTGCAAAAAATGAACAACGTCCACTTGAGATGCCTAAGTGAAAGTTCGTGGAAAGTTTAGGGGGCACCGATGAATTTGGCCATTTAACTAATATTTGAAGTTAAATAGTATTAAATTTAGATGCAACAACCTATATAAAGATGCTATAAATTGCATTTACAATTTAAAATCTCTCTATATATAAAAGCAAAACATAAGCTAGAAAAGATGTCATGTGTCAAGCTATTAGAATAGCCACGTGGCAATTTTTAAGATAATATTAAAAAATATTTTAAGACAAAGTTAAAAATACTGTAATAACAATTTTAAATTGAAAAATTAAGTATTTGAATTTGAATAAATTATCCTTTTTCCAAAAAGAAAATTCATTATCATAAAAATAGAATTAATAATTAAAAAGTTCTAATAGATATATACTATTTCAAACTTATCTCATATAAAATTTAAATATTATAAAATATATTTAAATATAATTTATTACATATTAGGGAATTTATATCTATAATAATAATTAGTTGTAGTGGTGTTGCCAATTGTATAGTACGTACATAGAATGTAGAAAAATAATAATAATAATAATAATAATAATAACAATAATAATAATAATAATAATGATAATAATAATATAATAATAAAATAAAAATAGCAATAGTAGTACATACGTAAATGGTAAATAATATGATTTGATTTCAAATAATTTTTTAATTTAAATATAATATTAGAAGATAAATATGCATTATATTTAAAAAATTAAAGATAATGAAGAACTTATCTTCTTTCAACAAATTGAAATATTATTTGAATTTGAATGAAAGTTGAAATGGAATGAAATTCTACTTCTTAATCTATTTGAATTTGAAGTACATTATCCATTAAAAAAACTTCTTTCTATAATGTGGTTTGATTTCAAATAATTCTTTTAATTCAAATAAAATATTAGAATATAAATATGCATTGTATTTAAAAAATTAAAGAATTATTTTTAGTGGTAGTAGGAAATCTATATCTATAATAATAATTAGTTGTAGTATTATTGGCAATTGTAGTAATAGTATGTATATAGTATGTAGAACAACAACAACAACAACAACAACAACAACAACAACAACAACAACAACAACAACAACAACAACAACAACAATAATAATAATAATAATAATAATAATAATAATAATAATAATAATAATAATAGTCTATCTATCTATATATATAAAAGCAAAACTAAAAGCAAGACAAGATGGCACGTGGCATGATATTAAAAAGTCACGTGGCAATTTTCAGGACATAACATAATAATGTTGTAGTAAAAATTTTAAATAAGAAAATATTAAATATTTGAATCAAAAGATTAGAAATATTTCAATTTGAAAATACTAGGCTTTAAAAAAAAAGATTTTTCATTAGCTTAAAACTAGGAACCTATGTGGGAATACACTGGGTTTGTTATTGTTATTGTTAAAACTAGGAACCTAAAATTATCTTACTATTAAGAAAATTATCTTTTTCAACGTAATAAAATATATTTAAATATTAAATAAAAGATACTAATACTAACACTAATAAAAACAATAATATATTTTTATAAAAAATTGTAGCAGCAAAACTTTTAATTTTTTGAAAAACATAATAGTAGTATTAGTAATGATAATTGAAGTGATGGGAACAACAACAACAACAACAACAACAACAACAACAACAACAACAACAACAATAACAACAATAATAATAATAATAATAATCTCTCTCTCTCCCTCTCTCTCTCTCTCTCTATATTAGAACTTGATTTTATATTAAAAAAAGAAAAATAATAATAATAATAATAATAATAATAATTACTAAATAAATAAATTGTAGTTTTAGCAGTAATAATATGTTGTTTCGGTAAGTAGTAGTTGTAGCAATAATAAGATAATATTAATAATTTTATAGATTAAAGGATAAATATGAATTTTATTTGAAAAAAATCTAAAGTTAATGATAAAAAAACAAATTGATCTTCTTATAAAAAATTGATATGATATGATATGATATGATATTTAAATTTGAATTTGTATTGGAATTAAATTCTAATTTCTTAACTTCTCATATGTCCATATTAATGATATTATTATTATAACTATACATTAATTATAATAAAAAGTTTAAATATCAAATAAAAATAAAAATATAGTAATAATACTGAAAAATAAATAAATAAATAAATAAATAAATAAATAAATAAATAAATAGTAATTATAATAGTACTAATAGTAGAAGTGGTAATAATAATAGTAGTAATAACAACCATAATATAATAAAAAATGAAATATAAAATAATATTAGCAGTGTTTCTCTAAGTACGTAAATATTATTAGTGTCAATAGTAATACACTTTATTATATTTTAATACATTTGATTAAATATTAATAATTAAAAATAATAAAAATAATAATAATAATGAGTTAAAAGAATTAAAAATATTTAAATTTGAAAATATATTATCCTTTATTAGAAAAAAAGATTTTTATTAGCTTAAAAATAAAAACTCATGGTTAAACAGTTCTAAATGAACGTTTACTCTTTCATGTATTTATATTTTTTAAAAATTCAAATAGATGCTATAAAACTATCTAAATATAATTTATTTACATATTAAATTAAAAACAAAAGTATAATAATAATACTAATAATCAATAGTAGCAGCAAAAGTAGCAGTGGTAGTGCGTAGTATTGGTAGTAATAATAAAATAATAATAATAAATGAATAAATAATCAAACAATCATTATTACATATGTTGTATAAGTAAGTTGAATTTAAATACAAATTAAAAATACCCCCTAATTATCCCACACATAAAGATTATTATTGAATTTAAATTGAAAATCAATTGTTTGGTTGTGAATTGCCTTTTTTTATAGCAACTATAAGTTTTTCCTCATTTGTTTTTTAAAATTGATATTTATCCTAATCAATATCTTGTTAGTTTTTTGAATTTATATTTAAATAAAATTAGAATTGGAATGAAGTTCTACTGCTTAATTTCTACTATATATACTTCTACAGTTATTTATAATGCTAAGCTTTCTTTTTCTT
>NW_025873703.1:34622-42650 GCF_002878395.1 Capsicum annuum | reverse complement strand
ATATCAATTGCATGGAGACTGAATTACTGATGTCACCTCTTGGACCGACAGATTGTTGTGAAGAAGAAGATACTGGTTTCCCAGATATCAAGTCCTTCTATATTTCCTTACTTGTGGCATATGCAAATATAGTGCTTGTAATGGTTGTAGTCCTCTGTGATACAAAAATGAGTGTGTATTAAGAGAGTCAAGCCAATAAAAGAGTAACAATATGAACAACAATAATGCTAGTGAATCGAAATAGGCCACTCACGACTTTAGTAGACTTTAAGGTTTACAACAAATGACAAGATGATAGAGATTACAAGATTACAATTACAACCTTGTTGGAAAATGTCCCCAACCAAGGGATTTTCAAAAAATGAGTCATTTTTCTCTCAATGGTATTAGCATCTCATAAATATATGTGTATGGAATGAGGATGCAATTCTAACAATCAACTCAATATGATGATATCCAATCTATTCAATATGTATATATAAAAGTGAGCCCAAAAATTAACTCAATATGCCCATAATTCTTGATTGTCAACTCCAATTAGGCACCATCAGAATAAATATGCATACAATATATCATTAATATTATATTAATCCCTAAATCGGGTATTCTTATGATAATAAAAGCAAACCAATGATTAAATAAGACCTGTATTAGCAAAATAAGCCCCTGTATGGGGATCATATTTGTCACGCCTAAAAATAATCCCTAGGAATTATTGGCTCCCGTTAACACCATGACACGACCTGAACTAGGGTTTTGTCGTAATGGGCATCCCAAGTCTAACAAGGACCGGGGACCACCAACATTACCCAACCCACCTCCAAACACGTACCCTAAGTTAGATGAATTCCAAACACATAACAAAATAACGTTTAGTGCAATTCCAAACTCTGGGATAGGTCCATGATCGTGACCAACCCAAGCAATCCAACCAATAACCAAAACCAAACCAAAATAATAATCAAGTATGAGTCCATAACATAATAGGATGGAACAATCATAAATACCGTCAAATGGTATCAACCCCAATACCAAAGCCAATACTAAGGATGATACCAATACTGACACTGCCCATACAACCCATAGTAGTTCCACAAAGCTTCTAACCAAAGGTAAAATAATATCCGATTGGGACATGCCCCCAACCATTGCCAAAACTAATATCCATGAAATAACTAAAGTATGTAAAGACATTCATGATATGAAATAGAGTCTTCCGGAATATGAAAGCTCACCACTTTAATCTAATAGCCGATCTCGAATCTGATCACTAAGTAGGAGGATTAGGATGACCGATTCCTGCATCGAGTGGGGATACAGCTGCCCCAAATGGGTTAGCGAGTTAATGCTAGAAAGTACTCTAGATAAGGATAAAATAGTGCCAGCCTTTAAAACCAAATAAACAACCATATGTATATACAACCATACATATATAACATAACCATATTGGGAAAGAGAACCAGGTTTAGCATGCATTTAAAACCATTAACCTAGGTATGTGTAGCTCAACTATCCTAGAACCACCCACAGGTTATATAGGTCCAGTGTAACTCCCTGAATGGGTCCTGATGCGTGTAGCCGCACGAACCAGAGATACCATAGGAGTAGGGGATTCTCAAGTACCCTTCGCTCTCCATGATACATATGTACAAGTGTACTTAGGGGATATCGTGTACCCCGTAAGTATCATACATGGTCGCCATGATCAATCCTCATGTCGGCAAACATGGGTTTTAAGTGTCCATCCGTTGGGCTCACACTTTCACAGTTAGCTATCACATTCCGCCATTATTGCCTAATTAAAACCGTTACTATACAACCAAACCACCATTCTATTTATTATTAACCAAGGCTATAAGTAGTAGTATCGCCATGCCGAATATAGCTTTCAAGAAATATCCTTTGCCATCCATTTTAGAAGAAGGAATTCCTATATACCTATAGATTACATTATTAAGTTGACTTAGGAGAATCCCATGTACCCTGCTAGATGATCCTTATTAAGTTTGCTTGGGGGATTCCCCTGTAACCCACAAGGATTTCAATTAGATCAACCATAACTACTGAGACCTTATCATTCCAAACCATTTATACCATTTAAGGTTCCATTACCAAGTTATACCATGCAATAGTTCCCTGAAAGCCCAATAATGTAGTAAAAGCATTCTCATAGGCATTTTATCAAACACATTAGGGGCAAAGTATTTCCAAAATCAAAACTAAGTACCAATTAACCATTCCCATGCAATCAAATGTCCAAACCACCATTAAAACATGTAAATCTATAATTAAAACATGGAAAAACCATAACAAAGCATTTATAACCAAAGCCCCCAACATATATTTGAAAACCCAAAACCATAAACAATTATTCCATGAAAATAATTCATAAAAACTACTAAAAAAGTTGTAAAAAGACACCAGAAAAAGAGACCTCATGAGGTCTCTTTTCCTGAAAAAGAGACCTGAAAAGAGGCCTCAATAGTAGGTCGCAAAAATATAGGTCGCTTTTTATAAGAGACTTCATGAGGTCGCTAAAAAGTTACCTCACGAGGTCACTATGTAATTTTACAATTTTTCCAAAAAGAGACCTCATGAGGAGCTAAATATATTTTCAGTTTTTATTTTTTTAATGCAATGCGACCTCATGAGATCACAAATTTATTTTTTTACTTTGTTTATTTTTATTAACAGAGACCTCATGAGGTCTCTTTTATGCATTTTCTAAATATAAAAATGCAAATAAAGAAATCTCATAAGGTCTCTTTTCTGAACTAGCAGCAAATTGCTGCTTTTGCAACTTCCCACATTCATTTTAATTCAATTCAATAATATATAAAATTTTGTAAACTACATAATAAATGTCCTCCAATCTACACTATATCAGAATCAGCTTTGAAGCAATGCAAAATTGAATAAAAATTACATAGAAGTCATAAGTAATACACTTTCATTTCAAACTACTTCAAAATTTTCGAACATTCACAAAATACTTGATAATTCTTACAAATCATCACAACGTACATAATTTAGTCTATTTAATACAATACAAAACTTCAATAACGTAGCAGTATCTTTGCCACATGATCCTCATCCTCATCCTCAGCATTAGTGGGCTCATCTCTGAAGTAGATATATGACGATAGAGTATACCTCCTTCATTTTATCAACAGAAAGTTCCTAAATCATGGACCATTTACCCCTAAGATGCTGCTGAATATTATAAGCCAACAGTAGCCAGTAATATACTTGGTTAAGTTCTAATTTAAAGACTTTTTTTGAATTAGCATAGTTTGAAAAACCTAAGTAATAGTACGTTCTTCATAGAATTTTTAATTTACCATGGATTCTTATGGTTAATACTAGCTAGAAATGATGTATACCAGATGAAGCAACATAAATATCAGAGGAGAAATTAAAAATTTCGCTAAGGATGATTTAATCCACACATACAAAAAAGTAATCTATAACCTTTATACTTTATATAATTTACTAAATGTACAATGTAATTTTTTGACGAAGAATATTCAATTGGCCAATGTAATTAAACTCACAATTATTGTGTGTAAAATTCACTGTTACCACTAGACTGTGTTTAGAGTATACTAGGAGGTCAAAATTGATAATTAACCATCTAAATGATGTTGAAGGTTATCTTGTATATACTGTTCGTAGGTAATTTAATGTTTATAAAGTATAAAAAAAATCCTCAGTTGTAGTGTCTTGTCATGCTAATTTACACATAGCTAACATTATATTCAGCATTCGTCATCCCACGTCGATAGAAAATGAAAGCAGAGAGTTGAGATCATGAAAGTAGGAAAGAGGAGCTCCGTGAGCGAAGTAAAGCATACCTTTCTCTTTGGCTAAAATATAACTGAAAAATCTTATAGGCCACCTTGCATTAGCAGTAAAAAAATAGTCTAATTAGTTAGCTAAGTATAGATAGGAAATGTTCATGAATAATGGTTCAACCAAGTAATCACTAATAACCAAATCTATAGAATATCCAAAATTCAAAAAATAGTCATGATAAAAAAAAGAGACCAAAAGAAATTCTCAACAATTTCAACCTTGTCTCAACTTAAAGGAAATATCCAACAACAAAAAAATTTCTAAAAGTGGTGGACTGGGTATAAGTCCTTAACAAAATTGAAAAAAAAAAAAAAAAAAAAAACATACGTACCTTGGAGAGCGGACTGGGTACCTGGGTGGTGGTGGTGGAGCAGCAAATGATGGCAGCCAGAAGAAGCTAGGGATTATGGTAGTGAGAGGGGGAGAAAGAGTCGGGGGAGGGGGAGGGGGCGGGCAGTTGGGGTTTTAGGGAATGAGATGGAGTGTGGTGAAAAAAAGGACCTAAAAGTATATTTTATTTTATTAAAAATAGAGCAAATATTAAATATTAATTTTTTTTACTTAAATAATCAATATCAGGTATTTTTTATAATATATTTTAAAATTTTTAAAAATGTTTAGCCACCTCGTGAGGTAGCTATTCTTTTTCAAAATTTAGTTTCGACCTCAGGAGGTCGCTATTACTATTTGGTGGATATTTTTTTTCATTTAAGCAACCTCATGAAATTTACTTTTATAAAAGAAAAATAAAAAAAATATTGAGGATAAAAGCGACCTCATGAGGTCTCTTTTTCGCGCCCTATTTTTGAGGTCTCTTTTTTAGGTCTCTTTTGGGAGTGTTTTTAATAGTGAAATATGCATTTAGTTGGAACTAACAACGAGGGAGGAGTAACTTGACTTAGATTGAGAAGAAGATCAGAAAAAATAACCCATATGAGCCTCAATTGACTACCTTGAAGGAAACCTTAGCTTTTGCTTAACCGAAAAGCCTTAAGAGATTTTGAGAGAGTTTACAGTGTTTGATTGATTGGAAATAGGTTAACGAAGCCCCAAAAGTATGTTTTAAGTCATGGTGTCCCAAGAAGTTATAAGGGAAAATATCCAGAATATCCCCAATTTAAACTGTATTAATTTTCTACAGGAGGGTACGACTCCACCATACCACCCATACCCTACCATATGAGTGGTACCTACCACTCGTACAGTAAACCTCCCCTTGGACCCAACACTATCCAATATACAACCACCCAAACTAAACCGTATCCAACCATATGACTAGTACTGTGCAATTGTACCCTAGGCATAATCATAAGGGGTTGACATTGTCCAACATACGAGTTAGGCTATACCACTCATACCCTATCTCACGACTCAGGATGAGCCGCTCATACTCAGATCCAAGTTAAGTTATTAAGTTTTAGATTAAGTGAAGGAAAACCCAAACCAACAACCTGTCATCCACCATATGACTTGTACCTACCCAAGTCATACCCATTCTAGAAACTCAACCACCCAACACCACCCAACATTGGACAACATACGAATAGGTCACCTAACCCGTACCCTATCATACGACTAGTACCTCAACTCGTATGATGTCCAGAAGTCAAAAATTGGGAAATTTTCTAAGGGTCAAAACCTAAGGTGTTTCACACCACATTCTAGGAGAACCAATTTTACCTTTATTTACAATGTCTATAAGGACTGACACTACTGAAATTACCTCTTTGGAAATGGTTCAAAAACTGTTGCTATAGATACAAAAATCATTGCCATATAGATACCGCAATAGTTTGGAAGGCTTCCCATATGTGAGCATTGACATAGATCTATGGAAATGATTTAAGCGACGATTATGGTGAACGTTGCCATAGAGCTACCTATGCTAATTGTTTTGTACACCTCCTGTTGGGACGGCTCCAAGTAGCTATAGCAATGGTTGTGAACCATGGCATTAGACCCTATTGCAACGACAAAAAAGTGTTGCAATAACTCTATAGTAAAAATTTTATTATTCTATTACAACTATTTCAAAAATATATTACAATGCTTATTTATATTTTGCAATAGTTTTTCACGACGTATTGCAACTATTTTTGATACTTATTGTAATGGTTTTTTGGTCTGTTGCTATAATTATACATGTATACACATATCACAAAACAATATCTTTCATTTATATAATAATTTAAAATATGCAACAAACTATTAATCTAAACTCAAAATCAAAGTTAAATGATTAGTTTTACCACACATAATATCAAGTATGAGTGGATATAAGTTTGAAAAAATTCAATATCAAAATGATCGATATTAAAGCATCTACATCAACAGTTCAAAAATCTTCTCAGGTCAATGTCTTCACCATTTCTTTCTTCATGATCTCCTTCTTTATTTTGGACACCTATAAAAATAGAATAAACAATCTCAATAAGCCAAAGAACACTCAATTAATGTAGATCATAAATCAGTAAGAGATATCTTTAAGAAAACCACGAGTTGATCATCAGAATCACATCCCAATCTGTTTAAACTTTAGTATTTTATATTTGTATATTATAGGAACCACAAAAGTAAATTCTCTTCCACTTCTAATATTTTATGAAAATTAGCATAGATGGCCAAACATCCTATTTTAAGAATTTCACAAAATATATATAGTCCAAGAAAGACATCTTTGCAGTTCCAATTTGAAACATAAATTGCTTAGGTTTAAGCAAAAGGAATGGTGCATACATGGAGAAAAGATGTTGCATTTAAGAAACACGCTAGTGGTGAAACTTTTCTAGATCTGCCTTGTCACAATGAAAGGTATTTTAAAATCGACCTAACAACCACACACAATATCCAAAAGCTTCTCCAATTCTTAGGAGAAGAAACATTTCTGACTATATGTACATGAGTAAATCCAAACACGAACACATTCTCAAATTGCAGAACAAATTATTGTGAAAGGAGGTGTATAAATGTAAATAGCTCATAGTGACATGTTTTTTATGTCATTAAGGCTAACCCATGAACACTTTAGACCCTAAAATCAAGTAGTATATTCTTAGCAACCAAATTTGAGTGTCTACTCTTAAATTTGATATAAGAGTTCCATTTCAGTGGTATGTTGTGTACATTAGAGCCTAATTAATTAGGTGAGAAAAACTGACTAAATATTGACTTTGATAAAAAGAATATGGAGTTGAACGAGGCAGATATATGTAATACATAACTGGTTAGAATAACTTTGCCAATGTGAAGGAGGCAAATTTAGGTAATAGATATAGTTGGTCTTACTCCCAGATAAAGGAGGAAAGGTTGTGGTAGGTGGATGAACATTAAAATAGTCTAATTATGAGAAATATTCTAAATGGGTTATACGGGATTCCTATAGCCGAACTCAACTAGTTTGGGATTTTTCATCTAGCTGATTGATTGATATTCCTGTTAAAATAGCAATGACAGTTAAAGTATAGTTCCTTTAGATGACTTATTTCACTGTTTATTCTGCTAATGGTCACAGAGATGGGTCTATCCTATGAGTCAAGAAAGTACCTACTGTATTCCAACTACAGGTAAAAGAAACAGGAGTTTGAAAGAAGATTTAATCATTCTTATCTTCTTCCTTCCTTATTTTGTTCCCATACTAGGTGGGGGATGGAGTGATAGTAGACACATTTCTCTTTTATTCAACAATCAACCAAAGCAACAAATCAATCAAAAATAAAGTCAAAAGGCTAAATGTAGAATTAACTATGGACTAGTGATTAATGAAGTGGGTTGAGAATAATGATATATCAGGTTCAAATTCCAACAGAGACTAAAATACTACGTGATTCTTCTATTTGTTCTAAACTTACTTACCCTTCACCCCCACCCCAATAGGAAGAGGCATAACTTCTTATGCACTAATTTTTTTATTAAAATCGAGACAAGTTAAGTTGGGAATACAAATTCCACAAAAATGGATCTATTAATTTTAATAAATTTTCTCCTTATGCTAAAATAAAATACAAGCCAGCACAGCGCAGTGCAAACATCTTAAAGAGAAGTAAGTCTATTAAACTCAAAATAAGAGAGCCTTACCTTACTTAAAAGAACACCAAGGTCCAGTGCCTTCCTTATGAGGCCAATGGCGAATTATGTGATATTTCATTTAGATTTACTTTGTTTCTATTAAAAAGT
>NW_025873703.1:15569-31622 GCF_002878395.1 Capsicum annuum | reverse complement strand
TATCTGATAGCTGAATACTGGGCATGTAAGACTAAAATGTACTTATTTTGAACTAATTGGGGTCCAACCTATAATCCCAATTGGATGGGTGTAAGTACTATGCCACAGGTAACGACAAGTCGAAGAGTCATTCTTAATCTGGCAGGTGTTCTGAATGAGAACGGTGGTACCCTCAGTCTGGCAGGTAAAACACCTCATCAACCCTCAATCTGGAAGGTTGATATCTCAACCTACACCGGCTACGTAGTTCTAGAATATAAGGACTGCTTTTAAGGATCACACCCTTTACTGGAAGGTGAGTCCACATCCTTGGGTTCACTCGGTGCTGAATCCTACTCCCAACTAAATAGACACTAAACTAATTTTTAAACCGTACTAGGCTGGACTGAACTATGACTGATCAATTTTACTGACTGAAATGGACTGAATTTACTGATTTTTGATGTCTGACTGAATACACTGAGTTCTGTACTGACTGAATACTACTGATCATGATGTTTCTGAGACTATCCTGTAACTACTGTAGCTCTAGGTTATAGCTAGAATTTTAGGTATTGAATACCCCCAGGACTCGATAGCATTGAAAGTAAAACATGGTATGATCATAATTGCATAACAATAGTAGCTTGATAACAATGCTTTCATTTAGACATATTGTCAAACATTTGAAAGGCATAAACTTGTACATGAATGGGACCCCATTATAACATGTCATGATCATGACTAAATATTTGGGATCTGAAACTGATGCATATGCATAAACTGATCTGTATTTGAAATTTGCATGAACGTGAATGTAACGCCCCGAAATCTCATCTCGGAGCGTCACACGATACTTAAGGCTACAAGTAGCACCAAGCTAACCCTTTGAGCTTATTACCATGTCTATCTCTCACTTTGGGATGTCAAACCAAATAATAATACCATGATATATTAACTCAAAACTAGAATAACTAGAAAACATATTCTGAAATATCAAAGACTAAATATCTAAAACATAACTGCTAGTCTAGTTTGACAAAGCCTCTACTAATCAAACTGGAGAGTCATTGGGATAGACCCCCAACTGACTCGAACTGATATGAAAGTAATAATAACTGAAAATCTGAGAAAGTAGGTCATTGAATCATGAGGTCTCACCAACTGTGGGATATAGGCAAAGACACTTGGGAATCACGGTCACTGCTAAGACTGAGCACCTGAACCTATATTATATGACAATGTAGCACACATACGTATATGTGGATCAACACTTTAGAAATGTACTGAGTATATGGGGGTGTATGCATTTACAAAAAACAATATCAATACTCTTTAATAAAATCATGCATGAAAATATGAATGACTCACATAGCTTGAATAAGTCTAAAATATAAAACTCATAAATCATGAATAGTGAATATGTAACAAAAATCTCGTGCGTCATTATACTTAAAGGCTAAATGAAGCTTTAAACAATACTTTCAAAATCATGCTTTTATCTTGTGGAGAGTAAAACTTCTTTAAAACTTAAGGACGTAGAACTTTTAGGAACTTTTAATAGTTGGGAACTCTGAAACTCTTTTAGACTTGGGAGTATATTCTAAATGACATTAATCATGTGAAATACATAGAGTCGAACGTCTTTCCCACATTGGGGAGAGCTGTTCTACCCTTGCCATCGGAATAGAACTTTATATTAAGTGATCACTATCTCAGCCTCAGGCCTATAAATCTCAATTCTATGGTGACACGTAGTTCTAGGGCATAAAACCTTAGAATCATATCCAACTCGGTGCTAAATACTACTCCCATACTCATCTCAGAACTTTTAAGAAATCCACCTTAAAATAACACAAGGATCTATAATGAAGACCAAAATATATTCCTCTTTTCTTTAAATCATAATCAAATATAGATTCCTATCTTATCTTAGACACAAGGGGTCAAATCTTTAACTAACATTGAAAATAACTTAGTTATGGGGTACTTATGACCCAAACAGTCTTGAACAATAAATCTTAAAATAGGGGTCTATTGACCCAAACTGTAAATCTTAAGTCAACATATCAAAATTCATGCTTAAGAATGCAATTACTCATAAGGTATTTTTAAATTTGTAAGTCTCATCAATAAGCATAGAAACATATGGAAAATCATGCTATTTGACTTTCAATTCATGGGAAGTATCAAAACCTTGCAACTAATGATAATGGGTGAAAAACCCTAACTCAATTTTATGTAAAATCTCATAAATTGCAGAAAACTTGTAATTTAAAATAAGCCTTTGGGCACAAGGGTAAAAGGATTACCCTTGTTCAAACCCCACATACCTTAGATTGTGAAATTGGATGAACAAGCTTGCTTAAGACTCTCTTTGGACCTCCTGAGAGAGGGTTCTTGAAGCCTTTGACTTGGGTACCTTGAATCTTAACTTAATTTTTAAAATCTATGGTGAGCTCTTGAATTTTTTGGAGGAAGATTTGGATTTACTCTAGAGGGTTAATCTTGAGAAAAACCCTAGTTTTTTATGTCTATGAAGAATGTGAAGCTATGTGCTTCGTTTTGGCTATATCTGAGTGTAAAAAGGGTGGGAAAAGACCAAAAAGATGTTTTAAAAATAACTTAAAATCAATGAACGGAATAGGCGATGGTGGGTGTGACGGTCCGTCGGCCCTGACCATTGTACCTGGGCCAAAATTAGACTTTCTGCCTTGCCTGCGATGGCTGGATCGATGGTCCATCGTTAGATCGATGGTCCATTGGCCTTAATGTCGTGCCTAACAATAATGAGGTCTCACTGCCTCTTCTATGATGGTTTGGGTGACCGTCCATCGGCCCTCTCTATTGCACCTGGGCAGTTTTGACTGCTTTTTGTAAAACGTCCATATCTTTCTCTTTTAGTATCAAATTTTGACGAAATAGGTACCGTTGGAAAGTCGAAATTCAGAAATTTCCGTATAGTTTAAACACTAATCACTTTGGAATCCATTCCTTAGTCTTTTAAGAGTGAAATTAGGCTTCACTTGACAGGCTCTAATGGCTTAGACTATGAGGAAACTTTGAGGGATCTCACAATATCTCCCCCTTGGAAACATTCATGTTCAAATGTTGTTAGTTATAGCAAAAGTACAGAGAAATCAGGGGATGCACAACTTAAACAAATTGCTAAACTGACTCTATATCTTTCTAAACTTTTGAATACTTCGGGAAGTGCAAGAGTTTACACAAGAATAGATACATAAATGAACTTTGATTGGAAAAGAACTAATTAATAATACCTTCAGCTACATCTGAATTCACGGAAAATAGGTGTGGGTACTTGACTTGCATGTCTGCTTCTGCCTCCCAAATAGAACCCTCAACAGACTGGTTCCGCCAAAGAACTTTGACCAAGGGAACCTCTTTGTTCCTTAGTCTACGGATCTGATGGTCAAGAATCTCAACTGGAATCTCATCATCCGAAAGACTTGTCTGAACATCTGAGCTTTCTAACGAATCCACAATAACAGAATCAGCAATACACTTCTTAAGCATAGAGATGTGAAAGACGGGAAGAACAACTGACAGATCTATGGGTAACCCAACTTCATAGGCTACTTTCACAACACGACTCAGAACTCTGTAAGGACTAATATAACGAGGACTAACCTTCCCCTTTTTGCCAAACCTTTTTACCCCCTTCATAGGCAAAATCTTCAAGTACATTAAATCACCCACCTCAAACTCAAGATCTCTTCTTCTCACATATGCATATGACTTATGACGGCTTTGGACTGTCTTCAACCTTTCTCTAATAAACTTAACTTTCTCCATAACCTCAAACACTGCATCAGGTCCAATCATAGAAGCCTCACTTACTTCAAACCAACCTATGGGTGATCTACATCATCTACCATACAAAGCCTCAAATTGTGCCATCTAGATGCTAGCATGGTAATTATTGTTATAGGCAAACTCAATCAATGGTAAGTGCTTATCCCAGCTACCTTTGAAATCAAGGGCACACTCCCTCCATATATCTTTTAAAGTCTGGATGGTCCTCTCAGCCTGATCATCTATCTGCAGATAAAAAGTGGAACTCAAGTGAACTTGGGTACCAAGACCCTTATGGAAAGCTTTCCAAAACTGCTAAGTGAACTGAGTACCCCTATCCGTGATGATGGACAAGGGAATTCCATGCAACCTGACTAACTCCCGGATATACAATCTAGCATAATCCTCAACTATATAAGATGTATGCACTAGTAGAAAATGCGCGGACTTAGTTAACCTATCTACAACAACCCAAATAGAATCATGATGATGACACAAAATAGGTAAACCAGTCACGAAATCCATATTCACCTCTTCCCACTTCTAAGTAGGTATACCAAACTCTTGCAAATTACCACCAGGTCTTTAGTGCTCTACCTTAACCTGTTGGCACGTTGCACACTTTGCCACTGACCCTGCTATATCAATCTTCATGCCACTCCACCAATAGACATCCCGCAAGTCGCAGTACATGTTGGTAGCATCGGGAGGAATGGAATACCACGCACCATGCTCCTTAACCATAATTTTCTTCCTCAAGTCACCAACATACGGAACACACAATCTATTCTGACATCTTAACATACCATCTCTCTCTTAGGAGAAAACCTCTACCTTTTGGTCCTTAACTGACTCCTTCAGTTTGACCAAATTAGCATTCATGTCTTGCTTTTTCTCCACTTCCGAAACTAAAGAGGATTCAAAACTACTCTGAACCCAAAAATTACCTTCAGCTGAGTCAAGCAATGTAACACCCAATCTATTTAAATGATGCAGTTCACAAGCCAATTCTTTCTTAGACTTCTCTACATGAGCCACACTGCCCATAGACAACCTACTAAGGGCATCTGCCACTACATTGGCCTTGCTTGGATGATATAGCACACTCATATCATAATCCTTTAGCAACTCAAGCCACCTTTCTGTCTAAGATTAAACTCCCTTTGAGTAAATATATACTGCAGGATTTTGTGATCAGTGAACACATTAACATGAACACCATACAGATAGTGCCTCCATATTTTCAAAGCAAAGACCACAATAGCTAATTCAAGATCATGGGTTGGGTAATTCTTTTCATGCGCCTTCAACTGCCTAGAGGCATAGGCTATAACCTTACCTCTCTGTATCAACAAACAACCCAAGACAACCTTACAGACATCACAATACACCACAAAACTATCCGTACCGTTAGGCAAAGTAAACACAGGGGCTGAGGTGAGTCAAGTCTTCAATTCCTGAAAACTCTTCTCACAAGAATCTGACCAAAGGAACTCAACTTTCTTTTGGGTCAACCGGTTCATGACAGAAGCAACAGAAGAGAAACCTTTAGCAAAACGGCAGAAGTAGCTAGCTAGACCCAAGAAACTTCTAATGTCAGATGGAAAAATAGGTCTAGGCCAATTTCTTACAGCTTCTGTCTTTTGGGGATCGACCTTAATGCCTTCGTCTAAAATAATATGACCCAGAAAGGCTACTGATCTTAGCCAAAATTTACACTTGTTGAATTTAGCGAACAACTGGTGATCTCTAAGAGTTTGCAGGACAATTCTAAGATGATCTGCATGGTCATTATTAGTACGGGAGTAAACAAGGATATCATCTATGAAAGCTATGACAAACATATCAAGATATTGCTTAAACACTTAATTAATGAGGTCCATAAAAGCTGCTGGAGCATTGGTTAGCCCGAAAGACATGACTAAAACTCAAAATGACCATAACGGGTACGTAAGGCTGTCTTTGGAATATAATACTCCCTTACTTTAAGTTGATGATAGCTGGATCTTAGGTATATCTTGGAATGAGGTCTCACTACCTCCTCTGCGATGGTTTGGAAGATATTCCATCGCTAGCTCGACGGTCTGTTGTCCCTCTCCATCTCACTTGGGCAGTTTCGACTGCTTTCTGTAAGACATCCATATTTTTCTCTTTCGGTGTCGTATTTTGATGAAATGGGTATTATTGGAAAGATAATTCAACTTTCCACATGATAAAAAGTCAAAATTAGAAAAATTCTATATGGTTTAAACACTAATCACTTTAGAAGCCATTCTTTAGTCTTTTAAGAGCAAAATTAGACTTCACTTGATAGGCTCTAATGGCTTAGACTATGAGGGAACTTTGCAGGGTCTCATAGTGAATTACCTCATGAATAGGAAAGATAGAAAACCATAGGAACTTGTTTGTCTAATTACTAGACTGTATTGCTGGCTATATGAACTGAATTATACTAAAAGCTTATACTCAACTATATATTTCACTTGTAACCATTCATGATTCTATCTCTAGATCACATATGGTAAAAGAAATTCTGAGAGGGGATCTCAAAGCACATATGAATTTGGCTTAGTGCATGATTTTCATGAATATGAATGAAATATTAAGAAATTTAGGACATAAGGGCACTGATGGGATACTATCTGAGCCAACATGCAATCCCATAGGTATTTGTAGGAACTGGCTGAGGAAACACTGTCTGTAAGGACTTAAGCTTTACTATTTGTGTCACCTCAAAATTAAGGCAGAGTTAGCATGAATAGTATAAGATGAGGATCTGCATAAATTTCTTAGATAATACTTCTACTATACGATCTAAGACTTGAAAGAAGGGAAATATTTCCTAAATGCCCTGTAGTCTCTCGAAGAAAAGTACTGACATCTCCATACCATTTTGCAAGACTATACTAGACATGGCTTTATAGACACCCTAGGACACTTGAACTCTGTGCTCTGATACCAAGTTTGTAATAACCTGAGTCTACCCCTATTCGTCACACGGTATTTGGAACTATAAGTGATTCCAAGCTAACCCATGAACTGGCATACTGTAAAGCAACTGAATTATAACATAACTAATAGTTGTTCTATTGTACGGAAATATAACCATACTAAAAATCTAAAATAGATACAATGCTGATAAAGCTTTATAGTCTAATAAATCTAAAGGATAAAACTAAAATTACATGACTGACTCTTACTGACATCTATGAAGCCTCTACTATACTGACTATAGATAGCTGGGACTTGCTTCCAACTACCATTAATCAATACACATAAATGTACATGAACTATACATGAACTAAAACTGTCTGGAGTTCCCAAAGTAGGAGAGCTCATCACCTTCTAGATCGAATCTAGAACTGTCTGATCATGATGCGTAGGCTATAACTTATACCCACATTATGAGACAATATAGCATAAAATGAGTAGAATAAGTAGCTCGAACTAGTATATAATGGGTAGATTTTGTAAGTCTGTCCGTAATCATCCAAAATGAGTCTTATTTCCTGAAGGTATTCAGCAACCTAGCAACAAAATCCATAATAATCTGTTTCTCACTTCCATTCTAGTATGGTAAATTTTTGCATCATTCTACCAGATTCTTAATATTCATATTTTACATGCTAACAATTTAAACAACTAGTCACATGTTTACAAATATCAACCTTTAGAACTTTCCATCAGTACAATCCGCACAAGTCTTGATATATTTTCGTAGCACCAGGTTGGATAGATGATGTTGTCCAAATCTACACCTCAAGAAGTATAATATGGTCGAAGTCAAATATAGTAACCCAACATAGGTTGGAGTTGAACCCACAGGGAATAGGCCAAATATCTCTCACAAATCTGATAAAGTAGTTAAAAATGCTTCTAAAGTAAATGAAGGGGTTGCTGTGAAAATAGTTGTAACAAGTTTTGAGAGCTTTAGTTGAAATTAATTGGAGATGAATATTAGAACTGTGACCCCCTGGCTTACTAACTCTGTAGTCTTATCGTGCTCAATCTGACCAACTCAATTCAATACATGCAGAATCTAACAAGATAGGTATCACCAACCATCTTATGAACACCTTGGTAAATTTCACTCTTTATCTTTTGAGTCTTAAGAGTGTCACCTTACTAACCTTTGTCTCTAATCCCATTTCAATGATCTTCTCTAACTGTTGTAAACTTCTTTTCCCAATCTTGATATCTCTTGTAAAGATAATCTAGAATACAGGCAAGTTATTAACTTTTATAGTAGTTAAGAAAACATACAAACCAAAGAAGACCAAAATACATGTATACACACTAACTTAGAAAGACCTCACACTTTTCCTGCTTTGTTATTCAGCCAGGGTTCCCACAACCCTAGTTAGGTAGTTTAGCCGTGCATGTTACAAGACGATCCATGGAATTCAAAAGCGAAAGCATAAGATGAATCTCACAACAATTGAAGAACAAAAACCAAATTCTCAAATCCATAATCAACCAAATAATCAAGAACAAAGGATTCCAAGACCAAAAGTCAAATCTTGAAATAAATATATGTTTGTGAATGGAAAAAGTGAATAAGATATTACAAAAATGTCAAAAGAGTATTTATGGAGTATGTAGAAACCCAAAAAATCCTAACCAAAACAATCAGGAAAAACTGGGTTGGTGGCCACTTACAGACCCACTTATGGGCCGTAAATGGTACTTATGCCCCGTAGGTGGGTGTCGTAAGTGACCTAAAATCTTTAATCTTCAGAATGCTACAAAGTCTCCACCTACAAAGCCAACTATAAGGCATAGGTAGTACTTACGACCCGTAGGTAGCCTTATCGTAACTATCAAATAAAATCTTCAAACTTCTGAGTCTTTGATCTTCAATATCTGACGCTCACGATGGTACTTACAAAGACGTAAGCGGTACTTACACCCCGTAAGTAGTCCTTCATCAAATTCAGACAAAAACTTTAACTTTTAGGATCTCTGAACTTAACATCTCTAAGATCCATGAGGCAACCCAAGAAGGTTATATGTAGTACCCACGCCATGTAGGTAGGCTTGTAGGTGGGGTTTCCTGTACAGATTCATCTCTTCTTCTCTGTTTAAGCTCTAAAACATAGTTTCCATCAACATAGACACAAAACACATCATATTTGAGAAAACAGACCTAAGTACTTGCATATTTTCTAATTTTAAGCATCGAAAGTGCCATAAAATCATAACATATCAACACCTTCAACATAGAATATTTGTATGTCCTCAGTCAACAAAACATAACAAAAACAGCACGATGATGCTTAACCAAGAGAAACCTAAGGTACCTATGGCAATCAACTCAATTGTAGCTTAAAAAACATTACCACCTCTTATTTTTAACTTTTCAAAGCCAACTATGTGGACATATGTAGCCCAATAATGAAACATAAAGAAATCAAGCTATGGCATTACATTAGCAACACATAATTAAGCATATGTAAAAATTACACTACCCGAGCCGATAAGCAGCTAGCAACACAATCCATGTAGCTTCATAAAAAGGAAGTCCCACTCTCACAATATGATTATGCATATCAATGTGGGGATGATAATGAGACATTCACACTCATAAAAGAAGTTCCAATCACTGTGCATAGAATACCATAGGCTTGCCCTTATTTTTTTTACCTTAGTTTTTTCGGACAGTCAGACTAGGATCAGTATAGGACTTTATTTAGCTTGTTAAGTAGGCTTAGGGACTGGTATGGTACATTTAGGACTTTAGTGAATAACCCTCCTTGACACTACAATTATATTTTGGTGCCCATTTCTTAACCAACTTTTCCTTTATTCCTCCCTCTTTTATTTTCTTGCTTAGTCAGGTTAGGTATGGTTTCTTTTATTCTTTCTTTTTCTTTTTTATTTTTTCTTTTGTTTTTTATTTTCTCTTTTTTTCTACTACTCCCAACCCTATTTTTTCCTTTTATTCAAGCTCTTCTTTATACCTAATTCTAATTACACACCCTACCCTCAACTTAGGTGATTTGCGCAAGTTGAGGTGTACAATGTCCAATGAGGGACCAGGGCCAAAATAAGTTCATTATGACTAACTGGGAAGGTGAAAGGTTAAAAAAATGATCTACGTAGGCTTAAAATTGGGATCAAGGGATATTTATTCTCATTCAGAAGGTCATTTAGGCTATGAGTGAACTGAATCAAGAACGTCCTATAATCCTTTCATTATCGACTATTCTACGATATCTTTTAATGTTTGAATCGCAGGCTCAGCCTGACTATCTATCTATGGATGGAAAGCCATATTGAGCTTCACCTTTGTACCAAGGCCCTTTTGAAATGATTTCCAAAAATAAGAAGTGAATTGTGTACCTCAATTTGAAATAATGGTCAAGGGAATCCCATGGAGTCTCCCTAACTCATGAATATAAAACTTAGCATAATCTTCCCCTGTATCTGAGGTCTTATCTCGCAATAAATATGCTAAATTGGTCAGTCAATCCACAATAACCCAAATTGAATTGTACTGACGTCTGGTGTGAGGAAGTCCAGTAATGAAATCCATATTAATGACCTTCCACTTTCATATAGGAATGCCAATATCCTAAAGTGTACCTTCTGGCCTTTGATGCTTAATCTTTACCTGCTGAAAATTGGGTCACTTGGCCACAAGATCATCTATGTTCCTCTTTGTACCATTCCACTATTAAATTTCCCATAGGTCGCAGTATATCTTTGTAGCACCAGTATGAATAAAATACTTAGCTATAGGCTTCTACTAATATCCTTTATCTCAATCCATAAACATTGGGGACACATAGCCGACCTTGATAGAGAAGGACACTGTCTCCTCCTTAGGAAAAGCTCAAACTTCTGTTGTTTAACTACATATTATCTGGCTAAGTATAGGATCATTACGTCGGATCTCTTTACTTCCACCACTAAGGATGACTCTGAATCTCTCTGAACCACTATACCCCATCATCCATATCAAGCAAACATATACCCAATCGGGCTAATCTTTGTACTTCCTTGTCTAGTTCCTTCTCCTCTTATTTAACATGGGCCAGACTACCCATACAAAATCTACTCAATGTGTCTGCCACCATATTTGCCTTACTTGAATGGCAAAATACATTTATGTCATAATCTTTCAACAACTCCAAAAACCATCTCTGATAAAAATTTAACTCCTATGTAAATACATATTAACGACTCTTATGATAGGTAAAAATATCAATATGTACACTATACAAATAGTGTCTCCAAATCTTCAAGGTAAACACAATAATTGCTAACTCAAAATACTGGGTTGGATAATTTTTCTCATGTTCTTTAAGCTATTTGGAGGCATAAACTCTTACCTTTCCATTTTGCATCAAAACACAACCTAACCTAACTCTGTAGGTATCACAATACACCACAAATATATCTAACCTATCTGGGAAAAATAACACTGGTATTGAAGTTAACCTATTCTTCAACTTTTGAAAGCTCTTCTCACATTTATCTGACCATATAAGCCTTACTTTCTTTTGTGTCAACTTTGTCAATAGTGTAGCTATTGAGCAAAAACCCTCAACAACTCTTCTTTAATAATCGACTAAACCCAGAAAATTCTGAATATTGAATGGAGTAATGGGCCTAGGCCAGTGCTTCACTGCATAATTTTTTGATGGTCTACATAAATATCTACACCCAAAATCACATACCCCAAAAAGGTAACAGACTCCAACCAAAATTCACACTTACTAAACTTTACATACAACTGATCATCCTTGAGGTTCTGCAACACTATTCTCAAATAGTTTGCATGCAATTTCTCATCTCGATAATAAACAAGTATGTTATCAATAAATACAACGACAAACATATCCAAGTACTATTTGAAGATCCTATTCATTAAATCCATCAGGTTGCGGGAGTATTTGATAGCCCGAAAGACATAACTACAAACTCAAAGTGACCATAGCAAGTTCTAAAATTAGTATTTGAAATGTCACACCCTCTGATCTACAACTAATGATACCTGACCTGAGATAAATCTTTGAAAACACATGGGTACCCTGAAGCTGGTCGAATAAGTCATAAATTCTGGGATAGGGTACTTACTCTTAATGGTGGCTGTATTTAACTATCTATAATCTATACATATTCTAAGAGTATTATCCTCCATACACATAAATAATTCTTGAGCACCCTATGGAGAAATACTATAATTGACGAATCCCTTATCTAAGAAGTCCTTAAGTTGTTTTTTCAACTCTTTAAGCTCAACTAGACCCATACAATAAAGAGAAATGAAGATAGGCTGGGTATGTAGAAAAATATCAATCCTGAACTCAATTTCTCTATCGGGAGGTACCCCAGGTAGATCCTCTAGGAAAACTTCAGAAAACTCATTGTCTGGATAGTTGGGGTTTCAGACTTGGTATCTTTAACTCGAACTAAGTGGTAGATAAGGGCATTTCTTGATCCTATGGCACATCTTACCATAACCATATCAATAATCTTTACCCATCATGCACTTACCCGAATGCTTCCTGCCATACTTTGTGCATGCCAGATTTATCCTCCAACCCAGAAATGCTACCCTGAGATCTAGTAGCCAGTGCCCTCCCCCACTACTCCTACTTTATTCTTGACACTGGCCGAGCATGGTGCATGTGCTAGTGAATAACCCTAAAACTAAGAATGATTTGTCCTTCCTGACTTTTACTGACTATACGCAAACTGTTTGGTTCTAGACCTCTTATCCCTTCTCTCTCATTCTTTTAATTTCTACTCCTCAATCTGCAGAGCATGCATCATCAATCGAGAAATATCTATATCCCCGATCAATAAGATAGTCTTACACTTCTTGACTACCAGGTCAGATACTCTAGTGAAAAACTTACAGATACGAGCAACGAAATCTGACAACAACTCTAGTGCAAACTTTGCTTGCTGAGCTAATATTTAGAAGGAAACCCAAAAATTATCATGAGAGACACTCTCGTTCAAAGAGTCTGTAGGTGGGGGTGGGGCTGGGGCTAGCTGGTCTATAATTATACGAACATAAGATCTACAAAGAGGCATTCTCTATCACGTGAAAAATAACTTAGAGTAGATAGAGATAACTTCAAAGAACGATAGAGATTATGAAAAAAGGGATGGTTCCTAATATTTTCTACAACCTCTCTCTCATAAGTGTGGTGTACTTCACAACCATGATCAAGGCTCTACGTAATATGGATTAAAAATTTAGGCTCTGATACTAAGTTTGTAATGCCCTATAGATATCCCCTGGACATCACACGGTGCTAAGGGCTACAAGTAGCCCCAAACTAATCCATCATATCTATTCAGCACTAAACTCTACTATATGGAAACTTAAATCATGAGCTAAATTGAAGAAAACTTATAAAGTGGGTTTAAATAAAAGAACAATCTCAACAAAGTACTGCAACTCAGTAACATTCAAATTTATGAGAAGCTGAAAGAACACACTATTTGAATAGTCTTGAAAAGACTCTAACTAAACTAAACAGCCTCTGGGATAGACCTCAGCTGACCCAAACTAAAAGTATAACTTTTAAACTAACAAGAATAACGATCATATAAAATCAACATAATTTTGGCCCTCGAACTAACCAACATGATAGATGTAAGAAGTGGTGTGTGGCTAATCGTGCTGCTGGGGATGAACGCTAGAACCAACATTATGAAATAATATAGCCACACAGACATATATGTGGTTAGTACTTCTAAAATGTACTGAGTATATGGGTGAATGAAATAAGTAAGAATTGATATAAATCATAATCGTAAAACATGCATATCTAAGTGTAAATAGACTCACCCTGATCATGTATAAAACTAAAATCTAAACAAAACATAGGTATAAGTCATAAAGAAACATCTGGTAAAGTTAGTGAGTCATTATACTTAGTTTCTAAAATCATCTTTTCTATGGGAGATTCTCGTAACCGACATAAATCATAAGCTAGCATAGATTCCAACGTTTGACCCATATTGAGAACGGCTATTCTATCCTTGCCATCGATATAGATTCTAAACTGAACTGGAGTGATCGCTAAACTGAGCTCATTTGGGCAAGATAGACACTCTCTGGAGAGGCCCTTAAACCTATGATGGCACGTAGTTTTTGAGAAATACAATGCGCTGAATCCACATTCCTCCCTCGGTGCTAAATACTACTCCCAAAATATATACTCCTATACTCATACTTATAAATTCACCTTAAAATAGCATATGAGTTTATAAACTAAAAACCAACTGTAACGACCTGAAATCATCTACCAGGACATCACACGGTGCCTAAGGCCACGAACAGCCCCATGCTAACCCTTAGAGCCGGTTTCTACTAATGACACTCAATTCAAGATAAGAATGGACTCAATACTAGCATAGTCATATCACATGAAAGGAAATATGGAAAAGATACTCGGTCCATAAGACCATAATATAGAGAAATATCAACAAAACTACAATATTGAACCCTCGACATATCACAAGTCTGGCACTAGTTTGACAAGCCTCTACAAATCAAAATCTAAATAGTTGTTAAGACAGGTCTCCAACTGACTCAAAATAAACTAAAGATAAAACATAGTCTCTCAAGTGCTGTAAATATCTGAAGATCGATCCTCGAATTATGAGGACTTACCACTGTAGAAAATGTAGGCAAAGTACTCAAAGAATCACGGGCGAGGCTGGGACTGAGCACCTAAACCTATGTTATGACACAATGTAGCACATAGACATATATATGGATCAGTACTTGGAATGTACTGAGTATGCGGGGGTGAATGCATATGAATTTCTTTAATCAAATCATGTATGCATTATGAGACGACTCACATGGCTTGAACAAGTATAAAATATAAAGCTCATAAGTCATGTAGAATGGAGCATGTAACACAAATCTTGTGAGTCATCGTTGTTTAATCTCAAAATTCAAAATCATCTCTTGTTCTTAATACCCAAAGGCTAAGGGACTTTAAACAATACTTTTAACTTATGCATAAGTCTCATGGAGAGTAAAACTTCTTCAATGCTCAACATTTCATAACTATCACGTTGCTTCCTAAGTAAGTAACGTGATAACCAAGGGTGTGGAACGCTCTTATCACGACATTCCAAGGGCATGTCATGCTCGCACGCAAGGGCGTGACATGCTCTTATCGTGGACCTTTGATATTTTGGGGTCCCAAAATGTCTTGAACTACATTCTAAAAATTCTGAAATACTTTCTAATATTTCTGTTATCATTCCTTATAATAATTCAACTCAGAATTCACAATAAAATGCGAAGGAAATATCAAAATAAAAATGTTGAATCTTAGAGTTTAATATAGATTCTCCTCCATGAGAAATAGTTATTCTATCAGCTTAAAATAAGTCTAAGACCTACTTTATTGAGAAGTACTTCAGAAACTAAGTTTCCATCGATGGAGGGAACATATAGAATATTATTCATGACTAATGTTTTACCTGAAATTAATTTGAGAAGAAAATTTCCTTTACCCATAACTCTAGCAGTAGTGGAGTTACCCAAGTAGATGCATTCACCATCAGTGAACTCGAAAATGTAATGGAATAACTCTTTATTGGCACAGAAGTGCATTGAAGTGACTATGTCAAACACCCAGTTAGTCTTGTTAGCCACCAGGTTTGCCTCGACAACGAATGCAACGATCAATTCATCGCCCTCAACAAGATGAACTTGGATATCTTTTCTTCATTCCTATTTTGAGTTTTGCAAATTATCACATATTTCTTTAGCGGATTTGTAAGTAACAAATAAATCAAACAAAGTATTAGTCATATGACTTAATAAATATCCTCTAGAATCTTTTCTATCCTTTTCAAACTTCTTTTTAGCAAATTCATCAACAATCATAATACTGTTAGAAGCAATAGTAATGTTAGAACCATTAGTAGGAGGTTCATCAAACAAAACATAATCAACTTCGAATTGTTTTAAGAAAATTAAATATTTTTGTGACCAATGTTTAAAATTATTTTTGTCCAATGGCTCAAGTTTTTATAAACCAAAAAAATTTGGTTCAAAGAAATAACTATTTATCAATATTGTATGTAATGAACTCGCTTTTAAATTGTTAAAAAAATTACTACAATATTGATATTAGAACTGAAATTAATAATAATAAGTAAATAGTCACAACTACTATGTCATTACAAGTCACTGCCTTGAAAGCAATCTCGGCCTGACTCCGGTGCAAATCCTTCTAGTCGGTCGCCATCAAATGTTCCACAGTTACT
>NW_025873703.1:0-12569 GCF_002878395.1 Capsicum annuum | reverse complement strand
GATATCAAGTCCTTCTATATTTCCTTTCTTGTGGCATATGCAAATATAGTGCTTGTAATGGTTGTAGTCCTCTGTGATACAAAAATGAGTGTTTATCAAGAGAGTCAAGCTAACACAAGAGTAACAAGATGAATAACAACAATGCTAGTGAATCGAAATAGGTCATTCATGGCTTCACTAGACTTCAAGGTTTACAAAAATTGACAAGATGATAGAGATTACAAGATTACAAATACAATAACAAGAGCAACAAAGTGGCAGCAACTATAGTGAATCGAAAATGACCCCACACGGCTTCACTATGTTACCACACAAACAACAAGATTACAAAGTGAAAGATAGTAACTTGACATACAATATTCAAGAATCTAAGAACCCTAACAACATAAAAGGACCCTAAGACGAAAGAATATTAACTCCAAGTTCTTACTTGGACCAAGAGGAACTCAATGACCTCAAGATCCTAGTTTCTAGCCAAGATACAACCCAAGTGTCACTCCACTTGGGAATTTAGGTTTTGAGCTTCTCCATTGGTAGAGAAAAAATAAAAATATTACAAGTCATGTGTTCTAAAAATTATCATGAATGAACTAACTAATAGACTAGCCCTAATAAATGACTTATATAGTCAATTACAAAGGAAGGACAAAAGACCAAAATACCCTTGACATTAACTGGGTGGGTTTAGGGTGTTGTGTTGGGCCTCTTCACACTTTAATAAGTATAGGCCCATAGATGGGCTCATAAGGCTCACACACGGCCAAGGATGTGCACAAGGCTTGGAGTCGTTGCAACTCACGCTCTTGACTTCGTGTGAAAGGTCTCGAGCTAGGAATTCCCGTATTATTCTTTCCATATTGAAGAGAATTTATCCTCAAATTTAGATCATTGTCATCCTCCACTATTTCCACCCGAGAGAGGTCACACACGTTGAATCGTTGTGCACTTGATATTACGGTGGTAGATCAATCTTATAGGCGTCGTCGTTGATCTTTTCTAATACTAGGAACGGGCCATTACCCCGCGACATCAACTTAGCATTCCTTTTAGACGAGAATCTATCCTTCTTTAGGTGCACCCATACCCAATCTCCTGGTTTAAGAATGACCTTTCTTCTTCCTTTGTTGGTTCTCCTCGTAACTTCTTATTTTTTGTTCTCCAACCGTAACCTCACCTTCTCATGTAGCTTCTTCATGGCCTCGGCCCATTTGCTTCCATCTAAGCTTATCACAAGATCACTTGGAAAAGGGGTTAAATCCAAAGGGGTGAGGGGATTGGTGTCATATACACACTCAAAGGGTGTCATCCCCGTGCTTGAGTATATAACATAATTATAAGCAAACTTAATCAACGGTAAGTTCTCCTCCCAAGAATTCATTTGTCCCTTAACTATGGACCGTATCATAGACCCTAAGGTCCTATTTACTACTTCCGTTTGGCCATCGGTTTGTTGGTGGCATGAGGTCGAAAACAATAACTTAGTACCGAGCCTACCACACATGGACTTCCCAAAGTAGCTTAGAAATTTAGAATCCCTATCACTCACTATGGTCCTCAGAACACCATGAAGTTTTACAACATTATCAACAAACAAAGAAGCTACACTAGGTGCATCATCACATTTAGAACAAGGAATAAAGTGAGTCATCTTGGAAAACTGATCCACCACGAAAAAAATACTATCCTGCCCCCTTTTAGTTCTTGGAAATCCCAACAAAAAGTCCATTGATATGTCAAGCCAAGGGTGCAAAAAGATGGATAATGGGTTGTACAACCCGTGGGGTTGGAGCCGTGACTTGGCTCCTTTGCACTCAACACATTGGCCGCAAATCTAGGCCACATCCTTGTGCATTCTAGGCCAATAAAGTTGTTCTTCCAAAATTACGAGGGTCTTCTCGACCCTTAAATAGCCCATTAGACCACCATTGTGTGCTTCCCTCACAAACAATTCTCTCCACGAACTTGAGGGAACACACAATCGTCTACCGTTAAATAAGTATCTATCAAATTTGGTATAGCAATGGGAATCCCTATCTATAACCTACATATCCCTATCCAACTCTTTACTTTCCCTATAGATAGGAGCGAAGTGAGGGTCCTCGGGATATAAAGAGTTGAGGCTTTCAAACCCCATCAACATAGACGACAAAGTAGACACAAGCACATGTTTTCGGGATAAAACATCGGCAACCACATTATCTTTACCCTTATTATAATGAATAACATAAGGGAAAGTTTCAAGAAATTCAATCCATTTGGCATGCCGCCGGTTAAGCTTGTCTTGTGCCCATAGATGCTTCAAGGATTCATGATCCATTCAAATCACGAATTCTTTAGGCCACAAATAATGTTGCCAGGTGTCCAAGGCTCTAATCAAGGCATAAAAATCTAAATCGTACGTAGAGTAGTTTAGAGTTGCTCCTTTGAGCTTTTCGCTAAAGTAGGCAATAGGCTTCAATTCTTGCATTAAAACCGCACCTATGCCAACTTTGCTAGCATCACATTTGACTTCAAAAGTCTTGTCAAAATTCAGCAATTGTAGCAAAGGGGCCGAGATGAGCATAGCCTTTAAGTCCTCGATGGCCTTAGCTTGATCATCTCTCCACTTGAAAGACCGATTATTTTTAATCACTTCGGTCAAAGGGACGGCAATGGTGCTAAATTCTTTGACAAAACATCTATAAAAACTACCAGCCCGTGGATGCTTCTCACTTAACCTATGGTTTTGGGAGTTGGCCAATTTTAAATGGCGTCAATCTTAGATTCATCCACTTTGACCCCTCTTGAGATCACCACAAACCCAAGAAATACAACTTCATGGACACCAAAAAGAACACTTTTCTAGATTAGCATATAACTTCTTCTTTTGGAGGACATCAAACACACATTGTAAATGCTTTACATGCTCATCTAAGTACTTACTATACACCAATATATCATCAAAGTAAACAACAACAAACTTTCTGATAAATGGCTTCATCACATAATTCATTAGCCTTATGAAATTACTTGGAGAGTTTGTTAGGCCGAATGGCATAACTATCTATTCATAGAGACCGAATTTGGTCTTAAAGGTGGTTTTCCATTCATCACCCAGTTGCATATGGATTTGGTGATAGTCACTCCTCAAATCAATTTTAGAAAACAAACACGAACCACTCAATTCATCAAGCATATCATCTAGCCTAAGAATAGGGTGACGATATTTTACCGTTATCTTATTGATGGCTCGGGAATCAATGCACTTATGCCAACTCCCATCTTTCTTGGGAACTAGTAGCACTGAAACTACACAAGGGCTCATACTCTTCTTGATATACCCTTTGTTGAGAAGTTCCTCAACTTGGAGTTGTAATTCTTTGGTATCGTATGGTTGCTTCTGTAAGCCGGTTTGTTGGGCAATTATGAGCTTAGAACAAAATTAATTTGGTGCTCAATGCCCCGAAGTGGAGGCAATCCGTTTTGCAATTCCTTTGGGAAGACATCCTCATAATCACATAAAACACGAGAAATAGAAGGAGAAATGGAAACGTTAGCGGGGTTAGTATTAAAACAATGAGCCAGGAGGAGAATCGAAGTATCCTCATCATGATCCACAAATAGTTCCTTCCTCCTCGCCATCATCACCATGCTTTCATGGCCCTTAGAAGTTAGGGGCCCCTCAGTTTCCCTTACCCCCTCACTCTCAGATTCCTCCTATTTTCCTTACTCCTGACATTTTTCCCCTTTCCCTCAATTCACGCATCTTTAGGTGTAATTCATTTACTTGGGAAGACAATAATGGATAAAGAGTGACCTTTCGACCATTCTTATCAAGTGTATACCGATTGGGCCTTCCATCTTGTTTGGTCGATCTATCATATTGCCAAGGCCTTCCTAACAACAAGTGACAAGCTTGCATTGGTATCACATCACAAAATACCTCATCATGGTAGTTGGCTACCTTAAAACGTATCATACATTGCCTTATGACCTTTAACTCGTCGTATCCATTCAACCATTGCAACTTGTAAGGACTAGTGTGAGGTGTAGTCAGTAATTTCAAGAAGTTCACCATTGCAACACTAACCACATTCACACAACTTCCACTATCTATCACCACAGCACACACACTTCCCTTCACAAGGCATTTAGTATGGAATAGATTCTCTCATTGGCTAGGATCATCTATCACCTTACTAATCATGGCATGCCTTACTATAAAGTTTAGAACCACGCACTCCGTTTCTTGTAAATAAGCATCCTCATAATCATCATCATCATGTGGCTCCCTCTTGGCCATCTCTCTATCTTGAGGCTCGGCCTCACTCTCATCACCCTCAATACCCAGTTCCTCACCAAGGAAATACAATCTACCTTTCTTAGGATTACATTGCATCGGTTAGGGAATTCATTGGCTTTATGGACCCAACCTTGGCACTTGAAGCATTGGAACCCTTTAGGATTAGGATACTTATGAACTTCTTGCCTCGGAGGGATTTTATGGACTATTTTGGGCTCAGGCAGCCTAGTAGTGGCGGGTGGTCTTTATTTTTGGGCCAAACTGAAGTGGATTGAATCATATCCTTGCTCCTCGGCAAACCTAAGGTTGATTGTAACTTTGCTTTGAATGACAACCTCTCTTCAAGTTCCCTTTTAATCTCAAGAGCCGCTTGGAAAATACCTTCGACGGTATCAAACTTGTGAAGTGTCAAATGAGTAAAGATCTCGTTGTTCAACCCACACCTGAACCCAATGATGTCATGACTAATTTATTCCCCACGATGACCAAGTTTCAACATGAGTTGTTGAAACTCATTATAATATGCCATAGCACTTTGATTCCCTTGCTGCAGTTGTACAATCTAGCAAAAAACTCATGACGATAGCTTTCGAGAAGATACCATTGCGTCATTAGGTACCTCAACCAAAATCGTGGTGGTGGTTGCCCCTCTACCAACTCGTTGCTGAACTGCTTGAAGTATTTCCACCAAGTGTTAGCATAGCCTTCAAAATGAGCTATGGCATAACAACTCTTTTTTCTTTCAAAATATCATTCACTTGAAACACTTTATCATACGCCGACTCCCAAGCAAGATATACCTCGGGGTCACTTTCACCCTTAAAGATAGGTAGGCTCAATTTGATGGTATTGATACCGACGTCTCTCGCTTGGTGTCGGTTTTTCCTTTCTCCATACCCTCGGTATATTTTTGGATCCAAATGCCCCCTCTCATGTAAGCATCATCAAAGTATCCATACCCTTCATAATCATCTCTACCATATTCCTCAAAGTGAACGGGATTTTTTTGGATGTTTGGAACTCGATTTGGAGGGATTGGATTTTATGGAGGTGGTGGTTTTTAGTTTAGTGGGGCTCGAAAGGGTGGGTTTTGATTTAGTGAAGATTTTGGAAACCCAAGTCCCTCTTGTAGAATTTGAGGAGTTTGGGAATGGGTTGGTCTATTGAAGTCTCAGTTTAAGGGGTTATGATTGGTTTGGCTTACAGCATTTAGTGTAGCTAGTGAAGGATTTGGCAATTGTGGCCAAGTTTCGGGAGTAACAGTGGAGGAGGAATTTCTATCATGTCCACTTGACGAAACATGTCGAGGAGTAGAAGGGTGAGAGTTCCTTTGACTGTCCATTTGTTCTAACCTCCCACTAATAGTCGTCACTTCTTCCCTTATGGCTCCCACTTTTGTACTCAACCTTTCAAGAGTTAGGGTCATAGCCTTAAGAGTGACCCTCATATTCTCTATTTCATTAGAATCCACGATTTGAGATGTGATTCCCTCCATTGTCAAGGTATCACCTACAAAAGCAATAAATAAGTTAGTTTAAAACCCCTCCCCTCACTCACACTCAAGCTCCACGAGTGTTGTAGATTGGCTATTAACCCGTGAATCCTTAAGGTATGAGTATGCTCTTGTCCGGAATGGATTCTTGTTTGAAACTCAAAGAATTCCCGTCGAACAAAAGTCAAGGAGTTACAATGTATTCAAATGACAAAAGAACACAAAGAAGCGATGACATGAATACAAGGCTTCAAAGGACTAATTGACAACCTAGTAAGAATGTACTAGCTTGCTAATTAGTTCTCAAGTCAATTAGAAGAAACTAAGAATCAATAATTAGAAACTATAATATCAAAATTAAGTTTAATTAATGATGTGAACAGTGATTAAGAATACATGGTAGCATGGTATTGGTGACGGTCTATACATTTTGTTCATCAACTTGAAGCCCTAATCTTCACAATCTTTGTAATGGATGACTTTGCTTTTGGGGGGAAAGTAAAGTCTTGTAACTTCTTTAAGTCCAATCTTAAATGGCAAGACTTGACTTGTACCAATCTCACAAAACAAGGTCCCTTAAAAGGTGGTAAAAGTTGTTGAAAAGTAATGTCAATTCATGGAAGTGATGTGCCCAAGTCCTCTCACAAAAAATTTTACACTTTGTCCTTCAATTTTTTTTTGATCTATTTTACTCTTTTTAGTGTTTAAGACATGAGTTGAATAGAAAATCAAGATGAGCACAACAACAACACCTTCCAAAACATAACAACACACCAACAATGGCCACTTTAATGTCCAAACACAAGCCACAACACACGGCCAACTTCAAGAACAATAACAAGTCACTTATCATTAAGCTCAACTTTAAATCTAGACACTTTTTGTGTTGATGAGAAAGAAACCAACACAAGAAACAAACTAGAGAAACAAAATTTTTGTAGATCTAACTACCAACTTTCGACCAAGACAACAACACAACACAATTTTCTCGACCAAGAACAAGATTGAAAGATTTCTCTTTTTTTGGATTTTTTTAGATTTCAATAATTTTCTTTGTATTTTTTTAACTACTAAGCCCAATATTGATTTTGTTGGACCAAAATCAACCACAAGCTCTGATACCAAATGATACAAAAATGAGTGTGTATCAAGAGAGTCAAGACAACACAAGAGTAACAAGATGAACAACAACAGTGCTAGTAAATCGAAAATAGGCCACTCACGACTTCACTAGACTTCAAGGTTTACAAAAAATTAAAAGATAATAGAGATTACAAGATTACAATAACAATAACAAGAGCAATAACATGGCAACAACTATAGTGAATCAAAAATTGCCCCACACGGCTTCACTATGTTACCACACAAACAACAAGATTACAAAGTGAAAGATAGTAACTTGATTACCACTTTGGTATCAGAGCTATGTTATTTAAAAATAGAGGAGTTGTACGTATTTATTTAAGGAAGTATGTATTTATTTAAGGAATGCATATTATGATAGAACTAAATTTAGAAATCTACCAAAATATTATAAATACTGATGAATAAAATAGACCAATCCCAAAAATATAAGGCATTAAAACAAATATTATCTGAGAAATGAAGAGAATTTAAATAAGAAAAAAAAAACTACAGTATAATTTAATTGTTGGAGTATGTCAAAAATCAATAAAAGCACAAAAAGAAGAAATGTCATATTTAGAAGCTCTAATAGATAACCTAGAATACATATATCAACATAACTTATATACAATCAAATAGATAAAATGAATAAAGAAGAATTCATAATAGATGAAAAAACATATGAAAATTACGAAGGGTTAAAAATAAGAATAGTATTTTCTAATTTAGGAAGAAGATATAAGAAAATAGGTGAACATTTATATTTAATGCTAGAAAAAGAAGAATTTAAATTAGAAGGTAAACTAACAGCTATGGTAAGAATAGCAAAAGAAAAAGAAGAAATAGACAGGAAAAACGAAATAGAAAAAATAAAACAACAAACTACGGATGAAATACGGAAAATAGAAGAAATAAAAAACAATAGGATTACTGAGTTAGAAAAAGAATTACAAATACTAAAAGATCTATATGAAAAAAGAAAAAAATAAAAAGACCAAAAGGATAAAGAACAGAAACTACTAGATGAAATAAACCAATTTAAAGAAAAATTACAAACAAAAAAAGAAAAATTTAAGACCAACGAATTAGAAATAAATACAATAGCTACTGAAAAAATAAATGATTATGATTCATAAGATAGCGAAACATATACAAAAATTTTAGAATTAATAAAATATCTAGAAATTAAGGAAAAAAGAAGATCCAGTTAATAAAGAAAATATAGAAGAAATAAATCTTATTGATAAAAAAGATGACGAAAACACAATACCTAGTACATCAGAAATAAGAAAACCAAAATATAATTACACAAATAAGTACAACCCAACAAATGAATATAGATGGACACCAAAATAAATAGTTAATAAAAATTACAACTTCTTAGATTTAGACTGTGTAACAGACACAAATAAGACGATACAATTATGAGTAGGATATATATCCAAACAATTACTAGATAATAGCATAGACACAACAAATACACTAGAATATATAGAAAGAACACTAATAGAAACAGTAAAATTATGGCTATCAAATTTAACTGAAGAAAGTAAAAAGGTACTAAGATCTGACAAAAATACAAAAGGAACAACTAAAACATCACCCATAGAAATATTAAAAAAATATGAAACGGCTATAAGAAATGAATTTAGTAGTATAGAAACAGAAGAAGAACAAAATATAGAAAAGGATACAAATAGGAATTTAATATTGAAATTAGCAATATGAAATATGTGCTACATAGATGAATATACATGTGCATTCAAAGAATATTATTATAAGGGAAAATATGATGTAGAAGAAAGTAAGGAAATAAGGAGATTATATTTTAGCAAACTACCTAAACCATTTAGTTCAAAAATAATAAAAAGTTGGGATGAAGCAAAAATAGTAGATACTCTAGAAGAAAGGATAAAATTTTTACAACAATGGTATAGGAATATATATGAAAAATACAAGGAAGAATTAAAAATAGAAAAAATATTAATAAAGAATTTAGCATGTTGCAAAAATAAAATAACACTCCAATTTGGATGTGAAGAAAAATACTACAAGAAAAGAAAAAGACATAAGCAATATAATAAATGTAAGAAATCCCAATATAAATATAAAAAATCAAGAAAAAGATATTACGTAAAAGATTATAAACATAAAAGACCATATAGAAAGAAGAAATCTATAAAAGAATGTAGATGTTATAATTGTGAACAATTAGGAGACCTAGCTAAAGATTGTAAAGTACCCAAAGATCCAAAAAAGAAACAAATATCAGAAATAAAGTAGAAAATACAGAATATATGCAAATAGATTATATAGATTATGAATTAGAAAGTGAAGATAGTATATATGAAATCTCGGAGAATGAAACAGATAACGAAATAGATAGCGAATTAGATGAATTAAATGACTGAAGAAAGTATACAAATAATAAAAAAGGAAGAATATTTAAATGAAGAAGAAATAGACCAAAAAACTATATTTGATAGTAATATATTTGAAGAAATAAAAGAAAAAGAATTAAACTTAAGTGTAGAAAAAATATTTAAAATACCAACAATAAGGAATATATTTAATAGACGGAAAGAAGAATACTACGTACTAAGCCAAAAAGAACATATAATAGATTGTTGATACGCGAAAGGAAAAGCTAGTATACCACTAGTAACAAAAAGAATAGTTAATAAAGAAATACAAGATATAAAAAGTAAAGACCCAGTAAAATATGTACACCTTGGAGGAACAAAAATATTAATAAAAGCATGTTTTAGAGAAGGAATAGATACACCAATAGAACTATATTTAGCAGATGATAGGATCGTAAAACCTATAGAAAAAAGCATAATAAGTGCTATAAGAGGCAATCTAATATACCAAAAATTTGAATTTATAATGAGTACAAATTATTTAGTACCAATAATAGATAAAAATATAGATAAGTCATTAGTGCTATATTGAAAAATATCAGGAATAGAATTAATCCCAGGAAGTAAAATATTTACAGCAAGATGTAAAAATTTATATGTATTAACAACAAAGCATAAAATAACTGGAAAAAATAAAATAAACCAAATACAAATAGAAAGCCCTTTTGAGCAATTTGTAAAAATCATTGATAATAATGATTATAGCTACCAAAATATAAATATAGAAGAAGATTTGAAAATAGTAAATGAAAGAATAGGAACACGAAGAAGAATATCTTGTGAAAAATCAGAACCATAAAAAAGAATAGCATATGAGATAACTCCAAAACCTAACCTAACTCAATATTATATAATAGGAACTATAGATGAAAAAGAATATTTAATACTAATAAACACAGGACAAGAAGATAATTATATAATGAAATACTTAGTAAAAATGGAAGAAATTAAAACAAATAATGATAAATGTCCAGATTTGCCAAGAAACCTAATAATTATTAAAAATACGACTGAAAAAGAAATTATAGTAGGAGCCAGAAAGATAAAAATTGAATTTGAAGTAAAACAAGAAACACAAAAGGCATATATAATATTAGGAATAAAATGGTTGGAACAAGTAAAACCATACAATATAGAACATACCCAATTAACCATAACGTATAATAAAGAAAAATTGTTAATAAAAAGATTTTTAATATGAAAATATACTTACTCATGAATATAATAGTAGAAGGATATTATAATAGATATTATACGCCAATGATAGATACAGGAGAAGAAGCTAATTTATGTAGATATAACTGTTTACCAGAAAGTAAATGGGATAAGTTAAGAACATCAGTAGTAGTTAAAAGATTTAATAATGAAGGGAGTCTAATTACATATAAAGCTAGAAATGTAAAAATACAAATATGGGATAAAATATTAATAATAGAAGAAATTTATAATTACGAACTAACGTCAAAAGATATGCTTTTAGGAATGCCATTTTTAGATAAACTATATCCACACATAATAACTAAAACAGACTGGTGGTTTAAAAGACCATGCAAATAAAAGGTAAGAGCAAAAAGAGTTACTAATAAAATAAGAAAGAAAACAGATTGGATAAAGGGAAATGAAAAAATTACACAAAAATTAAAAAATCTAAAAACTATCGAAGACACGATAGAATTAAGTACATTCTCTATAAATAAGGAAGAAATGCCCATATTTTCAATATATAAATTAGAAATAATAAAAAATTAATTAAAACAACTATATAGTGAAGATCCATTAAAAGAATGGAAAAAACATAAAACTACAGTAAAAATTGAACTAATAAATAAAGATAGTATAATAACTCTAAAACCACTAACATACAATTTTGACGATCTAAAAGAATTTGAAATGAATATAAATGAACTATTAGAAAAACAATATATACAAAAAAGTAAGTAAACACACTAGCTCAGCATTTAGAGTAAATAAACATAGAGAACAAAAAAGAGAAAAAAAGTAGAATGGCTACTGACTATATAAACCTAAACGCAAAAACTATGACATATAATTACCCAATACCAAACAAAATATTAAAAATAAGACAAATACAAGGATATAATTATTTCAATAAATTTGATTGTAAATTAGGATTTTACCATTTAAAATTAGAAGAAGAATCTAAAAAATTAACTGCATTCACAGTACCACAAGGATTTTATGAATGAAATGTACTACCATTTGGATATAAAAATGCATCAGGAAGATATCAACATTTTATGGATAATTATTTCAAACTATTACCTAGTTGTATAGTATACATAGACGATATATTGCTATACTCAAAAACTAAAGAAGAACACCTAAAATTATTAGAATAATTTATAAATATAATAGAAAATTCAGGAATTAGCTTAAGTGAAAAGAAGACAGAAATAATGAAAAACTAGATAGAATTTTTAGGAATACAAATAGATAAAAAAGAAGTAAAAATGCAACAACATATAGTACAAAAAATAATAAATTCAAAAGAAGATTTAGATACAAAAAAGAAGTTACAATCATTTTTAGGATTAGTAAACTAGGTAAGAGAATATATACCAAAACTAGCAGAGAATTTAAAACCATTATAAAAAATTTTTTTAAAAGGATGTAGAATATAATTATAGTGAAGAAGATAAAAAATAAGTGCAAAAAATAAAGACACTTTGGAAAAAACTACCAAAATTACAATTCCCAAATGAAAATAAAAATTTATATATATAGTAGAGGCAGATGCAATTGAGCATAGCTACGGAGTACTAAAATACAGGTATGAAAATAAAAAATTAGAACATCATTGTAGATATTACTTAGGAACGTTTAATGAAACAGAAATAAAATGGGAAATAAATAGAAAAGAATTATGTTCATTATATAAGTGTTTATTAGCATTTGAGCCATATATTGTATATAACAAATTTTTTGTACGAACAAATAATACATAGGTACGATGATGGCTAACTAAGAAAATACAAAATTCAGTAACAACAAAAGAAATACGGAGATTGGTATTAAATACATTGAATTTTACATTTACAGTGAAATAATCAGTACTAACAAGAATGTTATTGCAGATTACATATCAAGACAAAGCTACACAGACTGATATAACAGAAAATGATACATCAGAAGAGATACTCAAAACTCTAACTATGTTTTCAATGAAAGTGGACAGTATAGGCAATGAAGTAGAAAGGCTAAAGACTAGTGAAGGTAAACTGAAGTC
>NW_025873702.1:0-6430 GCF_002878395.1 Capsicum annuum | reverse complement strand
TGGGCAAACCAAACTAAGCACAATTTCTCCCTGTATTGCTCTGGTATTGTTTTATCCTCGAGATATGTCAACAAATTCAATACTTTGTAGCCACGTCGAGCAATGTCAAACAACCCATCTATTTTTCCCTTGTATTTTTTTGCCTTGGATCTTTTGCGGGGTGGTGGTCTTTCTGGATGATGGCATCTTAAGCCCATCACTATGGCAAACTCTTGCAAGCCAAAACAAATAAGCATTCCACAATAGTTGATCCAGATTTCACTCATCTTCTTTTTGCCCCCCTCCACCGGATCTTTATCATCCCCCGCGTACTTGATCCTGCGCTTGAGAGGACTATATACCATCGTCATAGGGAAACGGATATGGGCAGAGGGGTCCTCAGGCAGCTCAAGAAAGCGTCCAAAGAAGCTCTTCTTAAAAAGTCCGCCTATGTTTTTGTTCTTCATAATTTTCATAAAATGTTCAAAAAATTTCCCCATGTGACATTTAAGTACAATTTGACTAGTTATTTATTTTCCTTCTGGGTCATTTATCGGCATCGCAACTTGAAACCTGTCAATACTAAAAGTTTTGATAGGATCATGCTGGGATGTCGATATTAACTCATGCCCCATCGGTGATTCATTATCATCATGTTGAGGATCATCCTCTTTCTCTTTCTGACTCTCCAATTCCTCCTTTTTCTCACTTTTATTTTCTTCATCACCATCTACGGACCCTTGTCCACCTCCCTCAATGTTGTTTTCACATCTCTCCTCAGCTTTACTTTTTCTTAACTGAGATTGTTCAGGAAGATACTCCGAATCCCTCTGTATTGTAGCCTTTTTTTGAGTGATCAGACGTTGATCCACTTTCACTTTTTTTTCTTTTGTGAGACATGTTTTACCTACAGACAGAAAAATAAAAATTACATTACAGTTGATGTATGCATAGATTTTAAAAAATACATTACAAACACCACGAATACCGACACACCAACAGCCACCACCACAAATACCACCATCCAATGCAAATAAACAAACAAACACCATGAATACCGACACCACCACAAACACTACCAACCAATGCCACCACCGGTGCCACCACGACGACCACCAACACCACCATCACCAACACCACAAACACCATCCAACTATACCACAAAAGTCAATGGAACACTGCGACGGAAACTAGGGATTTCTCGAGTTCTTCCTATGATTTTACCATCAAAACTCAAAATTGTAAACCTATTCTTGAAGATAATACAACTAAAAGTTTTATTTTTTATCATTAACTTAAAAGCCCTTATTTTTTAGAAAAAAAACAAATATAGAGCTCTTCTCAGACTCTGTTGCGTATGAAGACAAAGAAAATGACTGATACAAGCAAGAATAAAGTAGAAAATAACACCTATGTGGTCGAAAATAAGAAGAAAAACGATCTATTATGGAGGCTTGAGCAAATTTGTTAAGTAGTTGTTATCTGTACTGTATTGTTGAGTGAAAATGAGAGAGAAAGAGCCAGACCTCGAGATTTGAAATGATGAAATGTTTTGTATGGGTTGATTTGTATTTTGGAAAAGAATGACAAGTAGTTTTGAAAATGTTAAATTGGTATGAAAAGATCTTAATTATTTTTAAAATCATAAAATATATGCATAATTTTTAACCCTCTCATCATGCAATTGCCAAAAGGGTAATTCAATTGAAATTATATAAAAACAATTAAAGTTGTAGTTGACCGAGTACTCTGGGAGGTAACCCTGTGAAAACTCACCCCTGGTCCTAGATTAATTAATTTCGGTACTATAAGTCTAACATATGAACTCAATTGAAATTGTAAAAAATAAATATTCAACATATTGTGTCAGAATTCTCATCTGTTATAAATTATCAATCAGATTAGGTAACAACATATTATGAATCTGATATAAATTATCAAACAGATAAAGTCATCTATTGGGACAGATTACCCATCTGTTGTAAATTATCAAATGGATTGTCATATGTCGCAATAGATTACCCATATGTTGTAAATTATAAAATAGGCGTTGCCATCTATTGTGGCTGACCCTATGAGAACTCACCCCTAGTCCTAGATTAATCAATAGTCTACCCTATGAGAACTCACCCCTAGTCCTAGATTATTCAATTAAGGTATTAGTACCCTAGTCCTAGATTAATCAATTAAGGTATTAGTCTAACATATGAGGTAGTAAGAATCGGTTTGGCTCAGAGTGATTGATCGCTGACTCTGGTCGGGAGGAACGCAGTACCGTTTCATCATGTAATTGACAAAAAACTCAATTTAAGTTGTAGTTAACCCTATGAGAACTCACATTCAATTAAGGTATTAGTCTAACATATGAACTCAATTGAATGATATATAAACAAATGTTCAACCTGTTGCAACAGTTGTTTTTTCTGTTGGATCAAATCAAACAGATTATGTAATCTGTTGCAATATATTATGCATCTGTTGTAAACTATCAAACAGATTAAGCCATTTGTTGCGATAGATCATGAATCTATTATAAACTATCAAACAGATTAAGTTATCCGTTGCAACAGATTACCCATCTGTTGTAAATTATCAAATAGGCGCTGTCATCTATTGTAGTTGACATTATGATAACTCACCCCTAGTCCAAGATCAATCAATTAAGGTATAAGTTAAACATATGAGGTAGTAAGAATCGATTCAGCTCAGAGTGATCGATCGACGACTCTTGTCGGGAGAAATGTAGTACCGTCTCATCATGCAATTGATAAAAGACTTAATTAAAATTGTAGTTGACCCTATATTCAATTAGGGTATTAGTAAGAATTGGTTCGACTCAGAGTTACCGATCGACGACTCTAGTCGGGAGGAACACAGTACCGTCTCATCATGCAATTACCAAAAGACTCAATTAAAGTTGTAGTTAACCGTATGAGAACTCACCCCTAGTCCCAGATTATTCAATCAAGGTATTAGTACCCTATTCCTAGATTAATCAATTAAGGTATTAGTCTAACATATGAGGTAGTAAGAATCGACTCGACTCAGAGTGATCGATTGATGACTCTGGTCAGAGAAACGCAGTACCATCCCTTCAAGAAATTGCCAAAAGACTCAATTAAAGTTGTATTTGACCCTATGACAACTCATATTCAATTAAGGTTTTAGTCTAACATATGAACTCAATTGAAATTATATATAAATAAATGTTCAACCTGTTGCAATAGATGTATTTTCTATTGGATCAAATCAAACATATTAGGTAATATGTTGCAACATATTACTCATCTGTTGTAAACTATCAAACAGATTATGTCATTTTTTAAGACAGATCACGAATCTTTTGTAAACTATCAAACAGATTAAGTCATCTGTTGCACTTAAATATTTTTAGATCTTTTTTTTTATAAAGTAATTTAGGTATTTTTTGTCTGAGATAAAATAGTTAAAATACTAAGGCGGTAAAAAGTACTACTCGGTACTACTAGGATAACTCAAAAATCTCCTGAGTGAGTAGTCTTATCTGGTCTTTTCAATGTCACCGTATCCTCGTGCCCCTCAAAAGTTATTAATGAATATTTAAAACCCCCAATATCAAGAACTCTCTCTCCTTCAGCCATAAAGTAGTTTAGACTAGACTCATAACTCTTCTTTATTCTTTATTCTCAATTATCTTTGTTGTTTCCTTTTTTCATCTTTTTTCTCTCTTCTTTCGAATGAGGATCCTTTGGGATCTCAACCAATCAATATCCTTTCTCAACTAAACTGGATGTTCTGATCCATTTGCTTTTTTGACATTGCAGGTATGGTTCGAAATTGCTCTTTTCATCTTGTCTTCTTCTTTGTATGTCATTTAAATTAGATATTTACATCTTTTTCTATTAATGATTTACCCATTACCAGTTTGTTATTTATTAAGAAAATTGAAGGAAAGTTGACTTTTAAGTCTTGAATGAACGAACCGTTGTTTTTATTAAAATATGTGAAAAAAATCATCTGTTGGGAGAACTTAAAAAAGCATTGTTATCAGTATAGTTTTTTTATGTCTTTTATTTGGTACTTTGGTGGTGCTATTGTTGGAGGTGGTGGTTGTGTTAGAACATGTGATGTTTGTGTTGTGGATGGTGTAGGAACATATGGTGTTGTTTTATTTGTTTTCTTATTATTGATGTTGTTGTTGGTGGTGTTACAACAGTTGAGGAAACTGTTGCAATTGATGAATCAGCTGTTAGAACAGACGGAGCAACTTTCGAAGAAATCAAACTAGTAGCAAGGCTGGTTTGATTTATTGCAATAGATGACCCATCTATTGCAACATATCATCCATTCTTTGCAAATGATGCCTCATCGGTTGAATAGATGGGTAATCTATTGTATCATATTGGTCATCTGTTGATTCACTCAATTTTGTATTACCCCAGCAGAACATGTCAGACAGTGTTGTTTATTCATCTGCACGCATGTGATGACTATTAAAATGGTGGTGTGAAGAGTCGTAACTTTTTATCTTAACAAATTCAAAACAACTGATGAATCAAAATCTCTATCTGTTGCAACTGATGAATCAGTTGTTGGAAGAAATAAAAACATAAGAAATAAAAACATCTCCTCTAACATATGGTCCATCGGTCGCAACAGATAATCCATATATTGCAACAGATGGTAAATCCGTTGCGATAAACCAGACCATTTTTTTTATTCATCTGCACCCATGTGATTACTTCTTGCTAAAAATTTTTGTTTCAATTTAGTTTTCCTATTTATAAAATCAAGATAATTTTATTACATTCTTCCAAGATTACCCCTATTATTAAATGACTACATAAAATATATTATTCTCATTTATACTTTCAAATCATAATTAATAAGGCCAATTTGATAAAATAATCACCTAATTTATATTTTTATTAAATGGTGTGCCAAGCCCATAGGGCCAAGCTAATACGAAACGGAGGGACTATTAAAAAGAGGTGAAGAGTCGCGACTTTTTATCTAACACATTCAAAATAGCTAATGAACCGAATACTTCATCTGTTGAAACTGATGAATCAGCTGTTAGAAGATATCAAAACATCTTCTCCAACATATACTATACATCTGTCGTAACAGATAATACATAAGTTGCATCAGATGTCTTATCTGTTATATATATAAACCATCTATTGCAACAGATGGTAAATCTGTTTTGACAGACCGTCTGTTACACATTCAATCCATCTATTACAACAGATGCTAAATCTATTAAAAATAATGGACGATCTATTGCAACAGCTCAATAATAACGGCTTTTATTGAGTCTCAAACTGCTATGAAAAGGTGAGAAGTAATTAATGTAAAAGAAAAAGTCGCAAATTTTCATAGAAAATAAAATGCCACCAGTTTGAATGTAATTAATACAATGGAACTGAACAGTCCGGCCTTTTGGCATGACACGTCCAGATTATATTATAGGTCCCTCCTTAATCTTCATTCAACTCTATTTATTTCTTGCATTTTTTCTTTTGTGTGACATCTTCAACCACTTCTCTTCAAAAAGCATATTCCTTTCTTGTTGAGGTAAGTTTTTTTCTGGTGTAAATTTACCAGTTGGTCGTAGACATTGTATTACATTGTGAATATTTTTCAATACATTTGTCAATTCATGCGTGTTCTAGATATGGCTGATCCTTTTTCGGACATTGCTATTCTATGCGACACAGTGCGGGAACTTTAAAGGCAGGTTAATGACTTGTAGAGCGAGTTGATCGCTGTGAGAGCGACAATGTTCAGAGAGATGCAGAGGCTGATGAGAGCCCTGCTGCTGCGAGTTGATTGGCCGATTGTCATTAATGATGATGATGATAATAATAATAATTAGAATGTGTTTTTTTCTTTTAGCGTATGTATTTTAATCTTTCTATATCGGATCTATACCTAATGTATTTTTATTTTCATTTAATAAAAAATTTAATTTTAGTCAGACTTTGGAGTTTTAATTCTTATTCAATTTTCATTCTGTCTATTTCTTCTAATCTAATACATGTTAACATGTCGACGGTTGAAGGCACTGTTGAATCCAGTAGCACTAGCAATTTTGGCTTTTGAATTCTTTCAACAGATGGATCATGTATTGGAACCGATTGTCATCTGTTGGGCTTCAACAGATTATACATCTGTTTCAACAGATTTTCATCTGTTGGAGGAAAGCATTCCAGTTGTTTGTGCAACTGTTGAAAATAATTGTGGTCTACTGTATTATTTAGTTCATATTTTGCCTTAATTTATTGATGCACAAGTTATTAAAAAAAAGACATTTTATATATAATAAATGATAACATTAGGTTCACAACAATGAGTTAAATATATAAAAGTCCACAACAAACAAACAAACAACAACACAAGTTTCTGCAATTACAATGATCTTAGTGGATTATGATTCGGGCATGTAGTTCTTTTGTGGCCAGCACTTACA
>NW_025873701.1:0-1144 GCF_002878395.1 Capsicum annuum | reverse complement strand
TATTATATGTTCCTTTATAATAATATTCTTTAAATGCACAAGTATACTCATCTATGTAACACATATTACATATTGTTAATTTTAACATTAAATTTCTATCTGTATCTTTCTCTTCATTTTGTTCTTCTTCTGTTGTTGTCATGCTGCTAAATTCGTCTTTTATAGCTATTTCATATTTTTTTAATAATTCTATAGGTATTAATTTAGTTGTAGTTGTCGATGATGTTTCTTCTGTAGATTTGTCAATTCTTAATACCCTTTTACTATTTTCAGTTAGATTTGAAAACCATAATTTTACTGTTCCTATTAGTGTTCTTTCTATATATTCTAGTGCATCTGTTACGTTTATATTAATATCTAATAATTGTTTTGTCATATATCTTATCCATAATTGTATTATTTTTTCTGTATCTATTACACAATCTAAGTCTAAAAAGTTATAATTTTTATTAACTATTTGTTTTGGTGTCCATTGTCATATTCATCTTTTAGATTATGTCTTTTAAATTTATTCTTATAATATATAGGTTTTCTTATTTCTGATGTTCTAGGTATTATATTTTCTTCTTCTTTTTTATCAAGAGTATTTATTTCTATGTTTCTATTTTCTAAGATTTCTTCATTAATTAATTCTTGTTTTTCATTGATTTCTAATTTTTTTGTATTTGTTAAGATTTCTGTATATGTTTCACTATCTTCCAAATCATAATTATCTGTTTCTTCAACATCTATTGTATTTATTTCTAATTCCCTGGTTTCTATTTCTTTATCGCATATTTCTAATTTTTCTTTAAATTGATTTATCTCATTTAATAATTTTTGTTCTTTATCTTTTTCTTCTTTTTCTTTCTGTCTTTTTTCATACAAATCTTTTAGCATTTATAGTTCTTTTTCGAATTCAGCAATCCTACTATTTTTCGTTTTTTCTATTTTTCGTATTTCTTCTGTAGTTTGTTGTTTTATTTTTTCTATTTCCTTTTTTCTATCTATTTCTTCATTTTCTTTTTCTATTCTTACCATAGCTGTCAGTTTATCTTCTAATTTTAATTCTTCTTTTTCTAACATTAAATATAAATGTTCACCTATTTTCTTATACCTTCTTCCTAGATTAGAAAATACTATTTTTATTTTTAATCCTTCATGG
>NW_025873700.1:0-12510 GCF_002878395.1 Capsicum annuum | reverse complement strand
GTAAGATGTTACCTGGCCCTTCTGTGGGCAAAATTTTGGTTGAAGATGTGACTTAGGCAGAGGATGAACCCAAATAAGAATGTCCAGTAGAGTCTGAGAAGCTGGATAGTTCTAATGGTCCTCTAGAAATAGAGAAAGAAAAGGAGAAGGAGGTAGTATTGAGAACTTTCCCAAGACTGCCACCTCATTTTCCTCAATTATTGAAGAAAAAAACTGATGATACAAAATTTAGCAAGTTCATGGTAATGCTCAACCAGTTGACGGTGAATGTACCATTGGTTGAGGCACTTGAGCAAATGCCAGGATACACGAAGTTTATGAAATACCTTGTCATGAAGAAATGGAAGGTTATCCATGAGCCGGAGGACAATCTCCATCATTGTAGTGCTATCTTCACAAGGTTTTTAGTGCAGAAAAAGGCAGATCCGGGTGCATTTACCATTCTATGCACTGTTAGGTCCCTGAACTTTACAAAAACACTATGCGATTTGGGAGCCAGTATAAACCTAATTCCACTCTCTGTGTATAAGAAATTAGGTTTGGGGGATCCTACCCTGAGAAACATGCAATTGGTGATGGCAGATAGGTCTGTGAAGCTGCCAGTAGGCATATTACATAATATATTGGTAAAGATGTCCGACTTTATATTGCCTGCTAATTTTGTAGTCCTAGACTGTGAGGTAGACTTCAAAGTGCCCATCATCCTGGGTAGACCATTCCTTGCAACTTGGAGAGTGATAGTGGACATGGAGATGAATGAGCTGAAGTTCTGACTCAACGCCAAAAAGAAAGATTCAAAATACACTCATCCATGACACAGAAAAAGAAGAAGAGTGTTCTCTCAATTGTGGATATATTCTATGAAGATGGTAAAGAGGTATCAACAGGTTTTTTTGGCGAAGTCTGAGTAATCAAGATAACCAAGTCGTGTAGCGACATTAAATCATGCACTACTGGGACGCAACCCAAAATTTTTATGGTCCAGCAAATTATTTATTTTTATAGTTAGGGTATAAGTTCAAAGAAGGTGGAATCGATATATCCAACCAAGTGTTCCTGACAATATATTTGACGGGCTGTCACAATTATGATAAGCCATCAGATTCATCGTCAGAGACATCAGCTCTGAGGTAGGTTCTGTTAAGGCTGACAACATTTGTGATGGGCTATCACACTTGTAATAAGCCATTAGAAAATGTCATCAGAAACATCCCAAAATTATCTATTATAAAAGCCTAGGCCCGGGTGAAAAAATCTGACCTGGCCCACAACATTGTCTTTCCACCTTCCCGCATGTTTTCTCTATTTACTTTAATTTTTATTTTCTTTCCATATTTAGTTTATTTTCTTCCCTTCCTAAAGTTTTTCCAAGTAAAACAAAAGAAAACTTCCTTGTGTGTGTAGATTTGAAATCAAAATCAGGAATCTTCTTTCCTTTATTTCCTCTTAATCATATAACCAAGTGAAGGCACCTATCAAGTATGCTCAAAACCTAACTTCTCTCTTCAGTTAGTAAGTAATAACTTGATGTGAACTAAATTTCCCAAGAAAATTGATTCAAGTATAGATACCAATGTGTAAAAATTAAGAACTAGGGTTTGCTATGCAAGCTTGAAACTTGAAAGCTCAGCCCAAAAATGAGAATTGATGGAGTTTTAATAAAAAAAATGGGATAAAATTTAAGTTAAAATCAAGTTGGAGTTCTATTTAGAGCTGATGACATTCATGATAAGCTATCACATTTGTGATGGCTTATCAGAAATGTCGTCAGAAGTTGATAAGAATTTTGTGGGTTCTGTTTAGAGATGACGACATTTATGATAAGCTATCACATTTGTGATGGCTTATCAGAAATGTCGTCATACCTGGGATCTGAAGCATAAATAAACCCTTTCAAGAGGTATGGAACTTTAATGATATATGTCTTTGTGTTTATACTCTTGAGGGTCGACTAATGGTTTTTCTCTTGCTACAGTTTTTGTAATGGCTCCCAAAGGAAAGAACCCTAAACCCACAAAGAAAGAGAAAAAGAAGAGTGTACCCCGAAAACTCTTCAATGAGAAATCTAATTATGAGGAAGAAGAGCCACTGCTCAGAAAGCAAAGAAAGAAGATAAGCCCAAAAAATCCTCCACCACCCCCACTAGTTGAGGTAAAAGAGAGTGAAGAAAGTGATACCAAGCCAACAACGTCTGAACATACAACTTCTGAGCAGACGAACTTTGAGAAACAAGGGTTTGAACATGTGGAGTCTGAAGAGAATGATTCAGATCATCCTGATTTCGAAGAACATATGGATGGGCAACCTGAATCTAAGGGACCATCAATTGAGTCCCCTTTTGCTGAGCCACAAGATGATGAAGAATCTTCGATTTGGGGAACGATGGTTAAATGCAAGAATCCTGAAGTCCGAGATGGCATTAGGTGGCAGATTCCCAAATCTCAGAAAATATTCTTTGATGGACTTTGTAGAACTAATAGAAGAGCTTTCAAAAGGCCAATCTTTGAGGAAAATAGGATCATTACCAAAGGGTTGAGCAGATATCCAGAAGTTCAGCGGAAATTTCATGACTACGACTTGGGATGGACTACAAGAGAAGGAAATTCATTTTTCCCTACACTGGTTAAGGAGTTCTATGCAAACTACCAAGCTCACTTGGAAAACATGTGTGAAGAAAGAGAGAAATCAACAGACCAACCTTTGCTGGATAAAGTTCTGGTACGGGGTGTAATGGTGGATGTTTCTGAAGCAACAATCAACAGGATCCTTCATGGTCCAAACTTTACTCCTCCGATCATTTCACCTACTTTCTATGCCTGGTTGAAGCATCAAAAAAATCAACGGTCTTAGTTAGCCACACTCATAGTTGATGGAGAACCATAATGGCTAACCAACTCGAGTGAAAGGATCTTTAAGGCCTCCTTGAATTCAGAGCAAAGATTTTGGTAGGGTATTGTACGTACCTGGTTGATGTCCACAGATGGCGATAATATCCTTGGGGATAATAGCGCAATACTAGTCGCAAGTTTTATGGTAACCTCAAATTGAACTTTGGAGATATTATCACCGAAGAAATAAAAATTTAGGTCTCAAGGTCTGATACAACATATCCCTTCCCTTGTTTAATTATGAGGTTGTATAGGGCAGCCAACGTACCTAAGGTTGTAGCATTAGAAGATGAACTACTTGCCAAGAGGACCCTCAATCCGATTTGAAATGATAAAAATTAGCCGAGGATGATGCTTGACAGAGGCGCAGAGATTTTAACAGATCCACCGGTTAGGTACCAGCTCAGCACCTAATGTAGAGGTGCTAGATTCTGAAGATGTACTTCTAACATCCACAACAATGATAGAATAATCAGTGCCCAGAACTGAAATAAATCCTCCAGCTGCAGTGCCTACAAAAGAATTTTCATTCAACCCTATGAATTTTAGGAGAGTGTTTGTCAAAGTAATCCAAGTGGTGTGAAGCGCAGCTGCAACTCTTTGCTAGACCATTTGCGGCTGCAGTAGACAAGAGGGTTAAGGTTGCACTTGATCCCTACAAGGTTCTGCTAGGTAGGATTGATAAATTGGTGAATTGCTTCAATTCGTGGTCGAAAGGGAGATTAGTTCCAGAGATTGCACTATTCAGATCAGACCTAGACAAGGTAAAAGCAGTGGTTGGAAAGCTATAGAAGCACTAATCTATGGTGTCTGTAGATCTGGATGTTGAGGAATCTAAGGGAGAAATCCCATTTCTTGATCTAACAGAGGAACCAGTGAAGAAAAAGAAGAAAAAGATAAGAATAAAGGCAAGGGTAAGAGAGGGAGGCCTGATAGTGATAAAGAAAGAAAAGTAGAGAAGAGGGAAAGAAAAAAGATTGAAAAGAAGGAAATGAAGAAGGCGAGGATCAAGTCTATAGTTGATAATGAGAGATAGGAGAAAGCCATTTGAGCGAGAGCCATAGGTACCTCTACTAGTAGGCCTTAAAAAACTGCTAGGACAGCTACACCAGAATAGAGCGAGGCTCCTGATGGAGATAGGGAAGCTAAGGATGTGGCAGCAGGTTCAGGAACCCATGACCCCCGAGAATGATCTACCCCAGGTATACCCAAACCCTTAGTTCAAATTTTCTTTGATTTTAAGTTGAGGGTGTAGGGTAAATTATTGTTGTAAAATTTTGTAGTCAACTAGGAAAAATACTAGTACTTGATGCATTTAACTTGTTTTTGTAATTTTTTAGCACCTCTCCAATGGACTGAGTAGTTACTTGTGTGAATTGCATCAAAGTGTGACCACTGTGCATTTCTGTATGGCATTGGTTCTAGTGACAAAATAATCAGTGCTAAACAATTGCATGAACTAAACGAGTAGTAGTTTGTGATATACTTGTGTGCCATATGTGTGAGATCTTACTCAGTTCTCATTGTATATTGAATCCAGAACTTACCCGGTTAGTCTTACCTAGGTTGAATGATAGGGGGTAGGAAAGGATCATAGGCCGTTTTGATATTAGCCCACTATTAGCCTAAATGACCTTCCCTGTATGTAGAATATCCCTTGATCCCTACTTTTAGCCTGATTAGCCTATTTTTTATGACACTTGTCACCTTCCAGTTTATATCATAATGAACCTATTTTGGCCCTGGTCCTCCTCGGACACTGTGCTCTTTGACTTGGGCAAATGACCTAAGTTAAGGGTGGCTATCATAGGGGTGCATGATGTTAAATAAAAAGGAAGAAAGGTAGAGTAAAGAAAAGAATAAAAATTTGGGTGTGGTAGAAAAGAGTAAGAAAAAGAAAAGTTGTGAAAAAAAAGTGATTGTAGAAAAGACCGCACCCATCTTGAATAAGTGTGATCAGGAAAAGAAAGAATAGAAAAAGGCTAATGAGTGAAACCCCCAAAATCTAGTGTGGTGTCAAGGAGTCTTAGTCACTTTAAATATCATCGAGTATCATACCATCCCCTAGCCTACATTACAAGCGAAAGAGAATACCTATAGTGATCCTAGCTGACCTGTCTGACAATCTGGGTAATGAAAATAAGGGCAAGCCTATGGTATTTTTCATACAATGATTGGAACTTTATTCTGAGAGAGAGTGTCTTGTGATTGTCCCCATGGTTATATATGTAATGTCTGATATGAGAAAAGGGGGATTTCTTTGTAATGAGGGCACACTGGTTACATCGCTAGTTACTAACTTGTTTGTATAATGTAACTTGATGCATGCATAGTTGTGTTGATGAGTTGGTGCCATATCTTGATTCCTATATGTTAAATTGGTGTTCTTCAATAATATACATAGTTGTTCTTGAATTGACTAACCTTGGAGATGGTGAAGATGTTTGAGATGATATAGATTATTGACTGACAAATGTACTTTGTATTCTCTTAGTTGTGTTTGAGTTTCTTGAGGACAAGCAATTGTTTTAAGTTGAGGGTGTAGATGTGTGAGCTAATGCTAACACATTTGAGGCTTTTAACCAAGAATAATTGTAAAGTATTAAGCAACTTTTGTCATTTTTGAGTGTTGTATCTTTGATTTTGCCGTAGAAACTAAGATGCTAGAGAACCAACAAGAATGGAAGAAAAAGAATTGAAATCTGAAGCAAAAAGAAGAAAAGTGTGGCTGACGACATTCCTGATAAGTCTTCATCCCTATGATAAGTTATTAGCTTCAACGTCATCCTTAGAAAAAGAATGGAGCTCAGCTGAAAGTTATGACGACATTTCATGATAAGCCGTCAAAGAGTTGATAGGTCATCAAAATTATCACCAGTCTAAGGCAGAACATGGGAGCTGAGGTAGATAAGTGATGACATTCATGATAAGTCTTCAAAGATCTGATAGGCGATCACAGTTTGTCGTCAGCCTAAGGCAGCGAATATCAAAATCAAAGAGGAGCTGACGACATTTGTGATAAGTCATCAACCTCCTGATAAGGCAACACGAATGGCATCACCTGTCCGAGAAATTGCTGCACTCTATGATTATTTTTCCATAATTAAGGTGAACTATTTAAAGCATTGTTTAGGGTTTTCTAAGGAGTCCCGAAGCATTGTCTTGAAAAACAATTAACTTTGAAGAGATTTCCATCAATACCTTGGGGATTCCTATTGTGATCTAATATGAGAATCACTAGTTATTATTCATCTTGTGGCAAGTTTATCTTTCAAATTATGAATTCATCTAGTTGTTCCGATCATTACATCATGAGTAGCTAAACCCTTCTAACCTGAATTATGGGATATATGGGTTAAGTTTTGGTAAGATGCTAAGTCTTTAAGATTCAAAAGGTAATAGGACTCCTTAATAATTCCAAGATTTTAATCATTGTCTATTGGTTGCAAACAATAGATAGCACCCGTTTTGATTTGGTTAAGATAAGAAATTAAATACAGTAGGAAGTGAATTATTGACAGGGATCTGGAAGCACTAAAAACTTTTATTTAATAATTATCGTTGTAACAAGGTTGATTAACCTGAGGTAGAGTCTGGTCAGTGAATACAAATTCCCTAAGTCCGAGAGGATTAGGTAATTAAAGTCCCTAGAGTCGAATTAATAATCAATAGAAGTCCCAATAGAAGTTGACTGACCTGGCTCTTCAATCGACGATCTACTGCTCCCTCAACATAGCAGATGAACGGGAGGGCACGCGACAGAGTCTACCCTATCTAAGGGTGATTCGCGCAAGCCGGTTTTGGGTCTGAATGGGGATCAGGGCTGGGTAATAGACTGACTGTCAAGGAGTGAAAGCCACTTGACTGATTGGAAAGGGGGTACTAAAAAGGGACGCTCTTCTTGTTGGAGTATCCTCGCTCAGAGGCTAAAATTCATTCTCTCTTTTCTTTTGGGAGTGCCTGAAGAGACCTGCTTACTGGAAGGTACCATTCACAAAGAATGGTGAAAAGGTTACCTACCCTTGACGCCTTGGCAGGCTTGGGAGTTTACTGATGTAAGCTCAAACTTTGCCCTAGCCCATTCCCATTTTGGGCGGAACAGATCTACTAATTCTTTGATTCCAGTTAGTAAGAGGGATCTTGAACTAAGAAATAGACCCTAGAAGCTAAAAAAGGATTCATCCACACTTTCATTCCTTGTAGAGGAAGGCTAACTGCTTGCTGGCTGGGAGCTGTATGAGCGGTAACATCCGTAGCCCAGGTGACTCACAGCCTCCCTCTCGCCCAAATAAATGAAATGGGATGAATCAAATCAATAAGCTTTTTGATTGATTCAGGGCGCAGCGAAGCCAAATTCAATCAAGGAAAGGGGGCTTACTTTTTCTGAGGCTGATTCATCCTATTCAAATTTAGCGTGACTCTCGAAAGTCGTCTTTTGTATCGCGTCAAGAGAAATGACATTTTGATGCAGTGCTAGTACATCTGAGACTTCTTAATTGGCTAGTTGTAAATAGCCCCACCCCAGGGCTATGGAACAAAGGATTATCTCGGACCTAGACCGAGGTATTGATGGTGATTTTCTAATCTGCAAATGGTAAGTCCCTGTCTCTGGCGGATTGCCCAGGGAAACCGCCATAAGCTCACCCTTCGGGTCTCGCTTCCAGCGCAGGAGGCCAAGCATTCTGCCAGACGTCCCGGCCTGGGAGCCCCGTTCGCCTTTGGCTGCGATGTGCAATCATGAGTACAAATTGACACTCTGACCGCTGGCAGACGCTTATTTTGCCTGAAAGAAGGAAAAGAATCAGTCCCACAGCCTACTTTTACGTTTCCAATTTCCGGGGCAGAAGATGTACTCTAGCTTCGCTAATGAGATAAGGTAGTTGGCGGCGCCTAGTCGGAAAAGCCGTAATCAGGTTACCCGAGATAGAATAGGGCTCAGTGCAATAGTAAATCTAGTAAATCTGCTTTCAAGCAGCTCCGGGAGAGTGGACTAAAAAAAGGAGAAGCGTCATGCGTCATGCTTTTGTAGACCAGCTAGTTCTTTCTCTCCCTGCCTAGCTTGTTGGAGTGCCATTGCCAAGATATAGTGTAATTCCCTTTCTTATCCCTTCTAGTTTAAGCCTTTCCTTCCTATGTAACCAAGTCCTCCTATGAACCTATCCCCGCCTAAAGGATAGGAAAGATTACTACTAAAAAGTAAAGGCTGTCTTCGAGCAAGCTCTTAGCTTTCATCGTGAGTGAGAGAGGAATTGATGCAAGAGAATGCCCTGCTAGTCTTTACTTACACAGAAGAATAAGATGGATAGAATGGGATTTCAAGGCAAAATAGCCTATATAATATAAGTGAAAGCAAAGAAGCCGTTCCTTCGCTGCTTGCTTTGTGCGGCTATGTTTAATGAACTTATACAGGCCGTTAGGCGGGGCATCGCATAAGAGACGGGGGTCAGTGGGCAAGTGAGCTGATCTCGCCTTTGTTGATCCGAGCTCCCCGGCGACGACAGAAGAAGCAACCCGTCTGCTGTGGCGGGGCACAGCACCGGTTTAGCTTACGATGTGTTTGGAAGCCCTCGGCCAAACGAGTATTTTACAGAGAGCCGACAAGGAATTTCGAACCTTCTCTTTAAAATTCAAAGTGGATATTCCCGCGCGAGCGAGTGCCTGATCGAATTGATCAGGTCATGTAGGAACAAGGTTCAAGTCTACCGGTCTGTTAGGATGCCTCAGCTGCATACATCACTGCACTTCCACTTGACACCTATCGTAATGATAAACGGCTCGTCTCGCCGTGACCTTCTCTTGAATTCTCAAAAAAACTTCTGTCGCTCCATCCCCGCAGGGGCAGAGAACCCGTCGCTGTCTCGGCTGTGCTACCGGAAGCTCTGGGGAAGTCGGAATAGGAGAGCACTCATCTTGGGGTGGGCTTACTACTTAGATGCTTTCAGCAGTTATCCGCTCCGCACTTGGCTACCCAGCGTTTACCGTGGGCACGATAACTGGTACAATTATGGTGAGTTAGCTCATCTGCTGCTCCAACTATTTGATTGTGGTAGAGTATGAGTTTACCAACTGACTAATAGATGAAAGATCGGTTTTCATGGTAGTCACACTAGAGTTAGTAGCCTCCACTCTCTTCAGATACTTAGCCATCATGTCCTCCATGGACATCTTTTCAAAACTTGTCGTAGCAGCCTCACGATTTCAAGGACGGACATAGAGCCCGTTCCTATCATTATTGTTTCTCTAATTTCCTTGCTCCCTATCTTTATAACCAGGCTTATCATAATAATTACGACCTTGATTCCCTTGGCCATTGCCTCAGAAACCCCCCTGATTATTTACATAGTTTGCCTTTTCTTCTGCATCTGCATCAACTCAATCTTGAGATCCCACAGCTTTCACCTTCTCAGTCTTTCCTGATAGAAAATGCTTAGTTAGCAGATCTATGTACATTTTACGTAAGCCATGTCTTGTTCACGCTCCTTATCTCTTTTGCGTTGTTCCACAGTCATGACCACAGAAACAGTGGGTCTGGCTACCACAAAGTCTCTGGTATGCCATGCCCGACTCTGTTTGGTCATTCTCTCTAGCATCTCTGAAGTCTCTGGGAATTTAAGATCAAAAATTGAACCACCAACAACATTATCTACAATTGGTTTTGTCACAGAGTTAAGAGCCCTATATAAAGTCTCCATCAAGTGTATGTCCGTCATATTGTGGTTTGGACACTGTGTCAGCTTCTTCTTGAATCTCTCCCAGGTTTCATGCAAGGCTTTAGTTGGGAGCTGCCTAAAGTTGTGATCTCATCCCTCAACTGTACCCTTCTAGAAGGCAAAAAGAACCTTTCTAGGAAAGCTACTTTCAACTGCCGCCAGTTGGTTATAGAATCGGGTGTCAGCCCATTAAGCCACAATGTTGCCTCCCCATACAGAGACTATGGAAACAACCTTAATCGGATAGCATTCTGACCCACTCCTGGGTTATCAAAAGATTAAAAGATGGTGACAAAGTTCACAAAATGCAAGTTTGGGTCATCCCTATGAAGGCCACCAAACAACCCCTTCAGATTAAGGAGTTGAATCATAGTACTCGTAATGTTGAATTTCACCCTAGGTGCCAACAGTGGAGGAATAATTTCACCCATTTCACCTGCTCCATCCATTCCATCATCATCATTATTGAGGTCATACTAGATCGGCTGGTAATCTTGCCTTTCTCGAAATGGACAGTTCCTATTAGCATTACGTTGTACTGTGTAGCTACTTGCTCTGCACGCCTTGGGTTACCAGTATTTAGCAACTCCTCATCTCCCAAATCTTCGTCCTTAGGATTTGGATGTCGTACATGTTTCCTGACAATCTGAACATTCACCTGAGCTATAGCTAAGGCTGCTAGTCTGTCAGCCTCTTGCGTGTCTGCCATTCTTCCAATTCGTTGCGGTTCCGGATTAAGTGGTACTAATGGTTCTCTGGAACTTTTGGTTCTTGGAATACACTACAAATATCCTGTAATAAACAAAAACGACAAATAAACGTAAAACTAGGAAACTTGACTAATAATCAATTAGCGCACACAAACTTCAATTTACAACCGTATTTACCGAAAACGGCGCCATTTTTTATAACGATCAAACTACACCTCTCTAATGAAAATGTAAGAGATCGTTGTCAATATATAACCCAGCTAGGTTGGGGTCAAATCCCACAGGGAATATGGTGTGAACCTATGTCGTTTATGAGTTAATCAACTGATAGTTGGATATTTCCTTAAATGGGGGGTTTTGAGTTTAACAAATAATTGTTGGTTACTTTAGCTTCAGTGTTTGTAATCAAGAATTTATGGAAAACCAGAATTATGTTCACTATGGGTTTTGGTACTCGATAGATGCTAATAGTGATTCAAGATTCTCACAGTAAATAAGACAACGGATTATCTTTATCAAAGTTATGCCTTAATGTCTCTCGACCTACTTGAGCATTTATTTATCTAATCCTCTCGGACTTAGGGAATTTATATTCACTGACCAGACTTTACCTCAGTTTAATCAACCTTGTTACAACGTCAATTATTAAATGGAAGTTGTTAGAGCTTCCAAGTCCCTGTCAATAATTCACTTCCTACTGTATTTGATTTCTTATCTCAAATAAATCAAAGAAGGTGCTATATATTGTTTGCAACCAATAGGCAATGATAAAAATATTGGAATTATCTAGGAGTCCTATTATCTTTTGAATCTTAAACACTTATCATCTTACCAAAACTTAACCCATAGATCCCATAATTCGGGTTAGAGGGGTTTAACCACTCGTGATGTAATGATCGGAACAACTAGATGAATTCATAATTTGAAAGATAAACTTACCACAAGATGAATAATAACTAATGATTCTCAGATTAGATCACAATAAGAATCCCCAAAGTATTAATGGAAATCTCTTAAAAGTTAATTGTTTTTCAAGCCAATAAACTTGAGAGAAAAGTAACAAAATACGTGTCTGCCAAAAAATGTTCCGAACTCCTTAGAAAACCCTAAACAATGCTTTAAATAGTTAACCCTAATTATGTAAGAAAAATCATAGAGTGCAGCAATTTCTCGGACAGGTGACGCCATTCGTGACGCCTTATCAGGAGGCTGACGACTTATCACAAATGTCATCAGCTCCTCTTTGATTTTGACATTGCTGCCTTAGGCTGACGACGAACTGTGATGGCCTATCAGATCTTTGATGACTTATCATAAATGTCGTCACTTATCTACCTCAGCTCCCATGTTCTTCCTTAGACTGATGACAATTTTGATGACCTATCAACTCCTTGACGACTTATCACGAAATGTCGTCACAACTTTCAGCTGAGGTCCATTCTCTGGCTAAGGCTGATGATGAAGCTAATAACTTATCACAGGGCTGACAACTTATCAGGAATGTCGTCAGCCACACTTTTCTTCTTTTTGCTTCAGATTTCAACTCTTTTGCTTCCATCCTTTTTGGTTCTCTAGCATCTTAGCTTCTACTACAAAATCAAAGATAAAACACTCAAAAACGACAAAAGTTGCTTAAGACTTTGCAATTATTCTCAGTTAAAAGCCTCAAATGTGTTAGCATCAACTCACACATCATGTCTCATCAATCAGCACTACATCATCTGTAAATTACATATGACAAGGTACCTCACCTTGAATACTCCGTGTCAACATTTCCATCACCAATGTAAAAAGGAACGGACTAAGAGTCGATCCCTGATGCAACCCTGTCTCGACTGGTAAATGCTATGAGTCTCTTCCCGCTGTCTTCACTCAAGTCTTCCCTCCATCGTACATTTCCTTAATAGCTCTGATGTACACCACCGAAACCCCTCTCACCTCCAAGCATCTCCAAAGGACCTCCCTCAAGACTATATCATACGCCTTTTCCAGGCTGATGAACACCATGTGTAAATCCCTATTTCTTTCTCTATACTACTTTACCAATCTCCTTACCAGGTGGATTGCCTCTGTCGTTGAGTGACCAGGCATAAATCCAAACTGATTCTCCGAAATAAACACGACCCTCCTTAATCTCTGCTCCACCACTCTTTCCCAAATCTTCATTGTGTGACTCAATAGCTTAATACCCCTATAGTTGTT
>NW_025873699.1:0-5825 GCF_002878395.1 Capsicum annuum | reverse complement strand
CTTAAAGATCGCTGTCCATTTAGTGGTTGTTTAAGATTCTCACCATTGCCAAATGAGCCCACATGAAAATTTAATGCAAAATTGGACAAACAGTTCAAGTCTTCGAAGTGGTGTGATAGAACATTAATTATCACGCCCTCACATTTGCCCAACACACCTCAAAGATGTATTGATCAAAAGTTGGGACGACATTTCAAATCCTCCAAGTGGTGACATAAATAATTATCAACAAGGTATCTTGATAAAGTCTAAGTAGTCAAGATAACTGAGTCGCACCGCGACGTTAAACCAGGCGCCTCTTGGGAGGCAACCTAAGGTATTTTGTTGTTTGTATTAGTATTATGTGATTGACATTAGATCTTCGCTTCATGGTGCCACAGGTATGTTGCTAACTCTCTTGTTTTGGTTTGACACATTGGGAACACTGCATGATATTAAGTTGAGGGTGGGGCTACTTGTGGGTGTGATGTCCTCCTGGGATTTTTGTTGCCTTGCCTCTTTTCCCCAGAGTCTTGTTCTAAGTAGAGCCAGCATGTTTAGGCGTATTGTGTTTGTTTTGTGATGTGTTGTGGTTAACTGGAGAAAAATAAGTATCTAGAGCAGTTGACATATTTTTGTTGATTTTTAAGACTGATAAACACCTCTCCATTGGTATGTTTTATAACTATGTGATATACATTTATATGTGGCTACTGTGAATCTTTTTATGGCATTAGTACTAGGGACATGATAATCACTGCTAACAATTGCATGAACCAAATGGGTAGTAGCTTGTGATGTACCATTGTGCCATGTGTGTGTGAGGTCTTACTCAATTCCCTGTGTGTGTTGAATCTAGAACTTGTCCGGTTAGTCTTACCTTGGTTGAAAGATAGGGTTTAGGAAAGGATCATAGGCCGTTTTGATTTTTGAGTCATTTTTTTTGCCTAAATGACCTTCCCTGTATGCATGATATCTCTTGATCCCTGTTTTGAGACTAAATTGACCATTTCTTTCTATGATACCTATCACCTTCTCGTTTAGAGAATAATGAACCTATTTTGGCCCTGGTCCTCCTTGGACACTGTGAACCTTGAATTAGGTAAACAACATAAGTTGAGGGTGGCTATCATAGGGGTGCGTGATATAAACTGGGTATGAAGAAAGGTAGAATAAAAGGAAAAGAATAAGTGAAAAGGAATAAAAAGTTGGGTGGTGTGGAAGAAGAATAAGAAAAGAAAAAGAATGAAAAAGAAAAGCTACACCCATCCTAAATAATATGTGATCAAGAAAAGGAGAAAGAGAAGAAAAAGGTAAATAAGTGATCCCCAAAAGTTAAGGTAGTGCCAAGGAGGCTTAGTCACTCTAAATACCATTGAATATCATACCAGCGCTTAGCCTACATTACAAGCCGAAGAAAAGACCTATAGTGATCTTAACTTACCTGTCTGGACACCTTGGTAATGAAAATAAGGGCAAGCATATGGTATTTGACGTGCATTGATTGAAATTTCTTCCTAAGAGTGAGTGTCTCTTGACCATCCCTGCATTGACATGCTTGAGTTCATATATGAGTGAGGAGGGACTTCTTTGTTGTAAGGGCACATCGATTGCATTGCTAGCTGTTTACTTGTTTGGGTAGTGTAACTTGTACATATGTATGGTTATTGTTGCTGAATTGATGTCATATCTTGATTCCTTTGGGTTACATTGTTAATATTCATTGATATGCACAATTGGATTTATAAGTAATTGAACGTGGAGAGTGGCATGAGTTTTGAGCTAAACTTGATAATCAACTATGATAGGTATCTTATGTGTCTCTTGGTTAAGCATCGTAGTATGGTGTTATGTAGTTGCTTGAGGAAAAGCAATTGTTTTAAGTTAAGGGTGTTGATGTGCTAGATTTTTGTAGCACATTTAAGAATTTTTAACTTGAAATAATTATAAGTTCTTAAGTAATTATTGGTGTTTTTGATGTTATTTCTTAAGATTTTGTAGGAAAGTTAAGATGCATGGAAATAAATAACAATGGAGCAAAAGAGCTGAAATCTGAGCAAAAAAAGCTGAAAACATGGTTGACGACAACCATGATAAGTCGTCAGCCTTGTGATAGGCTATCAGTATTGGCGTCAGCCTTAACTAGGGAGTTGCAGTCTGAGAAGCAGTTCTGAAGACATTAGTGACATGGCGTCAAAGTTGTGATAAGGCGTCAATAAGGGCGTCAGCCTTAAGTAGAGAATTAGCAAAAGGAGAAGACATCTGACGATGACAGTGAAACGCCGTCAAATCCGTGACGCGGCGTCAGCAACATCGTCAGCTTTAGATAGAACTTGAAGACAACTGGAGCTAATCTGATGCCATCCGTGATAAGGCATCAGACCCTTGACATGACGTCAGTCAGGGCGTCACCTAATCCAATAATTTTATTTATTTTATTATTTTATTTCCATAATTAAGTTTAGGTATAGATAGAAGTTTTGAGGGTTTTATTCACGATCTCTCTCAATCTTGTTTTTGGAACTGGGGAGAAACGTACATTGCCTCATCTTTTTCATCAAGTATTTTTCCTGTTTTCCCTTCAACACTTATCAACTATTGTGGATTATTCTCTTGTGATTCAATTGAATAAACAATTATTTTTTCATCCATTCGTAAGTTTATCCATACTATCATGAATTCAACTTTTATTTCGTTCATCGAATCATGAGCGACTAAGTCCATTAGCCCGAGTTATGGGATTCATGGATTAGGGTTTGATATGCTGCTAGGTACTTAAAGGGTTCAAAGAGTAGTAGGACGTCTTGAAATTTTGTTGTTTTAGTTTAAAATCTATTGGTTGCAAATAATAGGTTATACCTTAGGTTTATTTGCTAGAACAGAGAAATAGACTAGAGGACGTGAATTATCAACAGGGACTCGGAAGCTACCAACCTTCTGTTAATGATTAATGTCGTAACTGGATTAATCTACTTGAGATAATATCCTATTGGAAATAGATAAGTTATCTAAGTTTGAGAGAATTAGATAATAAATTGTATGGTGAGGTCGAGAGATAAGTCAGACAGTATAGTCGTCAGGGATATTCTGCTGTTCCTACTTACTTCAAGAGTCTTAAGCAATACCTAGTATCTGTCAATTCCCGAAACCCACAGTGAACATAACTCTAGTTTTCCATTTATATTGATTACAAACATTAATACTAAAACCCCATTTTATATTTTTGTATCATTTGTTTGAATTTAACTTGTAGCTATAATTTCAAACTAGTTTAATCGCCACTCACATTGTTCCCTGTGGATTCGACCCCGACTCCAAAGTTGGGTAAATATATTGACGACGACTGCCTTGTACCAAATTGAAGTGTAAGTTGAGCGTTATCACCTATCCCTATCCCGCCTGAAACCATCGGAATCTCATCGGGCCCTGTTGCCCTGCCCCTTCACATCTTGTGAATAGCCTCACAGATTTCTTCCACCTTAAAACGTTGACAGTAGCCGAAATTGTGAGATTTCTCAGTGTGCTCCAACTCGTCTAACACAATACCTCTGTCCCCCTCATCGTTCAAGAGCTAGTTATTGAAAATTTCTTTTAATTTATAAAATTAAATTAATTTAATCTAACTTAGCTTTGAGACTTAATCAAATTAACTCACGAAAAACTTAGGTCCAGCAAGTTCTTTAGTTACCGATGATGTACTCGATCCACATATTGTTGAACAGTCGACACCAGTAACATTTGAAATAGTTGAAGAATCTTCAACAAAGCCAAGTCCACTTAGAAGGGACATGAAACCAAATCCTTACTCTAACAATTTGTATATTTCTTGTCAATGTTTGCTTCTTGTTTCAGATCCCATATATTATGGAGAAGCAGCTGAAAAAAAAAAGTGACAACAAACAATGGTGAAAGAGATGGCGTTGTCAAAAAAGAATGAAACATGGGAATTGGTTAACTTACCAGAGGGTAAGAATGTTATTGGTCTAAAGTGGTTGTATCACACAAAGTACTATGCTGATGGAACAATTTAGAAACACAAAGCTCGACGTATTGGAAGAGGATATGCACAACAACAAGGAGTTGATTTTGATAAAATATTCTCTCCCGTAGCACGCTTTGAAATGGTGAGAACTCTCCCAGCTCTTATTATTCAACTCTCTTGGTCATTTTACCAATTTGATGTCAAGTCTTCTTTCTTAAACGGAGAACTAGAGAAAGAAATTTATGTTCCTCAATTTGAAGAGTTTTTTGTGAACGGACAAGAAAGCAAAGTGTACAGGTTGAAAAAGGCCTTATATGATCTAAAGCAAGCCCCGCGAGCATGGTATAGAAAGATCGGCTCTTATCTCTAGGAGAATGGATTTGAAAGGAGTAAAAATGAGTCAACTCTCTATATGAAGAAGCGGATAAAATTGATTTCTTGATCGTGTGTCGTTTATGGGCTCTTGTGAATCTCTTGTTGATGAATTTAAGTTTTTTGTGATGAAAAAATTAGAAGCCACAAATCTGGGGTTGTTGCAATATTTCTTGCTCTTGAGATTAAACAAAGTTCAACTGACCTTTTTGTCTTGTAAAGAAAATATGCCACTGATTTTCTTAGGATATTTAACATGTTGGGTTGTCAGATAGCTTCTATACCTTTGAATGCAAATGAAAAAGCTCATATCTGATGATGGTATGGATTTGGTAGATGCTCATATTTTAGAAGCATAGTTGGTGGTCTGAATTATTTGTCGCACACATGGTCCACTATAGGATTTTCTATTAATGTGTGGTTTCCAAATTCATGCATAACCCCAAAAGGCATCATTTTGGGGTTGTAAAGTAAATTTTTTGATATAGATGGAACTACTGATTTTGAAATTTGGTACACAAAAACATCAGATTTTAGATTGTTTGATTTCACTGATTGTGATTATGGAGGTGTCTACAGAGGCAGATCCAGGATCCAAACTCTCTGGGTGCCAAGTAAACTTATCAATTAAATTAACCAGATTATTCGTTTTTTGATATATAGGACAATTAACCAACCAATTAATTAAAAAAAATAATAATAAAATGACACAATTCGATCTTTCAATAATATTACTAATATCATAATATAATATTCATCATTCATTTAAATGGTACAATGTACACCTGTTGCCTTATTTTAGTCAACAATGCTTTACAAAAAATAATTTCAAAGAATAAATGCTTTAAACCTGGATTGAACACACGATCAATGGGCAACAAAAGTGGCGCTTTGCCACTTGCACTAGAATAGTGCTTTGATTTTGTGTATGGCAGATTTAATATTTGACTATATCAGTATTAAAAAAACAAATACTGCAAACCGGGATCAAACACACTACCTATGGGCAACAAAAGTGGCGATTTGTCACTTGCACTAGATTGTGCTTTGGTATTATAGGTGTCAAATTTAATATTTGACTATATCAGTGTATATATATATACCTGTATACATAGAGTTTCCGTCGAAGTTTGCAGGTAGCGTGCCATCCCCACATGCCTTAATAGATCCGCCCTGGGTGTCTATATGACAGGTGTTTATATGACAAAAAAATACTTTTGGATATGTATTCTCTCGTGGTTCAAGTGTTATATCCTAGAGTTCAAAGAAGCAAGAAATTAGGGCCTTGTTGTTATTGGAAGAAGAATACATTATTGCAACTGCATTATCCTGTCAAGCGCTTTGGCTAAAGAGGTTGCTTGTTGATTCTTTCATAAGCACTCTATTACAATTAAAATTTTCTATGACAACAAATAAACTATTATAATGGCATATTAAAAATTCGGCATTTCATAACAAGACAAAGCATATTGACATTGGCTAACATTTCATA